>NW_026944113.1:0-111945 GCF_033296635.1 Dichotomopilus funicola
CTAACCCTAACCCTAACCCTAACCCTAACCCTAACCCTAACCCTAACCCTAACCCTAACCCTAACCCTAACCCTAACCCTAACCCTAACCCTAACCCTAACCCTAACCCTAACCCTAACCCTAACCCACAAGATTACAGCGGTAAATGAACTACAGTTCCACTATACTACAATGTGTGTATTAAGGGTTGACATACAACTCCTCCGACGAGCTTTGGTGAGACTGTATGTAAAGTGTAGTAACATTTTAATGGACACTACAAGTTTTCTACTATAATTTTATATGTAACTTCACCAGATTTTGTTAAGAGTGGAGGGTGAGGTATTTGTAGCTTGTTCAAATACGTGAGTGAGGTCCCTCCCTACTCTTTCCCCTATAGTCCAGTGGCTTTGCAGCGTGCCGATCGCAATCCCAAAGTTTGCGGCTAATCCTCGGGCGGGCTGGGCCACGCATTCCATTATGCAAGTCGAGAGTTGAGGCTTGCATCGAGACAAAACCGTAGCCAGTTATTTTCGATCGCGGCCCTCCTAAAAGGCTGTTTCCTCTCCCTCCCTCCCTCAGCTCTTCCAGTCCCTGGTTGACTTGTGCCCCCTCCGGGTAATCAATCATGCCGTTCTCAGCTCCCCTCCGGCGCAAATGTCCACCGGCTAGCACACCATCAACCTCCGGTGTCTTTTTCTCCAGCCTTCCTCATCAGCTGCCATGCAAGTGTCGACCCCATGTTGACAGCCACTGGATTCAGCCATCCTGCGTAACCACACTGAATCATCCTGGAGCAAACGACTTATGTCGGGCACGCAGAGGGAAGATGGGATTTGCCAGGACGAGGCGGGTATTTCGCCTGTGCAGAGCAAACAATTGGCAAAGTTCCGTCGTTTTACTTTCCGAGCCCCTTATTGATGCGCGAGGCTGCATTTTGTGAGGTACATTTAAGAAGCCCTACTGCACTTTAATTCTGGACCCAACACAGTATGGCCCATTCCACGCCACAGAACCTCGTCCGAACCCTTTTCGACGGGTCTTCATTTTGTGACGCAATTCTTGACCCTCAGACTAAGGTGATGCGGTCTCTGTGTTTGGCTGCGAACAACGCGAACAACGATGGACGGCACTCTACAGTCTCTTTTTGCGCGCTTCCAGAACAACGACACTTGGGCTGGGAAGTGTGTTGACAAGATCTATCAAGCCGCCCAGAATGGAGCTCAAGAATATGTTCTTACGGGCCTAGTGGGGCAGGACGGAGTCCCAGTAGCGGTTCAGAACTCGACTTCCTGGGAAATGGAGGACATATGGGGGATCAGCATCGGTCTCTGTTACACTTTTTGCAGTAGACGGGCGTTTCCTATGGTGAGCAAAGTTGTTTTTATTAAACCCTCCTCATCAGTGCCAAAAAGAACCTGACAACAGGCCACCCTTGGGAAACAACGACCGGTCACGAGCCTGGAGATCAAGAATCCTAACCAAAGCATAGGTATTTAACTACCAGGTGTTCCTCAGCCGCACAACCAACTACCTCCTACCCTGGCTCGCACTCACAGCCCAGCTGCCATACGAAGCAGGCGACATCGTCCCCAACATCATGAGCTTCTTCATGTCCCTCGGCAGCCCCATGCTCCTCACTTTCTCGCTAATGATGACCATCCTCAATTCGCGGTGGCTGAACCGCAAGTGTAAGAACTTCGAGTGCCTCTATTCCGACGGCCCCTTCGCTACTAGGCTGAGGAGCGTCCGGATCTTCGTCGAGGCATCTCAACAAGTGCCAATACGCATGTCCTGTCAAGGTGGCTGGCTTCCCAGCCTAATTCTGCTAGAGACCAACGCGAGATGGTGGAGTCGGCTCAGCACCCATATCCTCGCCACTCGGCGTGAAGTTACGCTGTCCTTGGTAGCGCAGATACTCGTTGCGGTTGTCGCGTGGGTGCTTACCATAGTTGGTTCCTTTGGGTCATCCCTTGGCGACCATGCTGAGGCCTTGGTGCTCGCTTCAAGTTCACTGTGGACATGGCTTGTAAGTAAAACTTGATCCCTATTGACTCCCCTATACATCACCCGGCTGAGTATAAACTCGCACCCCTTTTTCTATATAGGGGCCCTTCTTTCGATATCCCTTGCTTGTCCAAAATGCTCTCCCAATTAGATTAATTCTAACAATGATCAAGGTCCCTGTAATATGCGGATGGATCACTATCGGCACACAGAACAAGTCCGACAGCATCGAGAGCGCCTTACGAGCAGACAGGGTCGGCTGTGCCCCGAACAGATCCGGCGGTTTAACAATGGAAGGTATCCAGACAGGCTTCCGTGTAGCTATCCGGGACCCAACCGACTCGCGAAATCTCCTAGGCTTCAGTGTCTACGGCGACGAGATCCAGCCGGGGCCTGTGTTCAATTATGCCCGCATCTTCACATGGCGCCATACTGCGCGGCGCCTGTTCAGCTATTTCGAAACCGCGGCCGAGAGATTCAGCGATCAGAAGGACCTCGATCTCGCTAAGAGGATATCACCCCCGTTGACCATCCAGGACCTTGACGACGACATCCCCCGTATGTCGAGGTACTGCGGCATTCCGCAGGGTGGTGAGCTCACAGAGTACCCCCAGTCGGCGGAACTCGACGCCGAGTTCTGGCTGCATGTCATGGGCGCCATCATGGTCGCCGCTTTTGTGCAGTGGGGCATCGCAGGGCCTGCAATTGTAATTGCCTACCTTACCGACGTCAAGGGGCTGGGTTGCCGATCGGGCAGCTACGTCTTGTACGCCGTCTTGAGTACAACCTCATTTATCTGTTTCTTCACTTCTATCCTGTTCTCTCGTGCGGCTATGCTGCACGCTCAGGCCCAGGGACCCCCGGCAATAAACGGTCTGTTCCGTGGGCTGAGCATTTGTGCGCTAGTGATGAGGCTTCTCGGTCGCATCTTCGCTGTATGTGGAGCTATCTGGATTATACTTAGTTCAATATGGGAGCTTGTGGGCTTCTTTGACAACTGCTGGTGCGAGGGGACTGTCTTGGCCTTAGGAGACAAAGCATGGGTAGCCTTGTTTAAAAAGGCCATTGACCTGAAGGAGAATGCTACAGGCCCGTGGGCAGGGGGGGTGTTTATGAGTTCTTTCGTCATGGGGTTTACATATTGTATCTTTTGGCTGTTTTGCTATAACCCAAGGTAATTTTGACACACCCGAAGGTTGCCTTTTTCTGTTTTGTGTTGCTAGATAGTATAAGCGCAGGCATGTGAGCCCCTGTATATTCCTGAAGATCCAAACCGCTACCATTGATGGGCTTCTGTAGCACTTCTCGCTGCCCGCTAGAGTATGTACCTTTGGATACCGAGGTATTGGGAGGCTGTTGGCTGGTTGCGCAGCCTTTTGCTCGCACGGTCGCCCAGGCGCATCAGGCTCTAGTGTTGGGCATCATTTGTCCGCCACAGGTCCATCTGGGTACGACCTGAAGGGTCTTCCATCAAGGATTATTGTGAACAAATTTTGAACCGTAATTATTATTTACCCAATCTTAGGTATTTTCTTTTGAACTCCGTTGCCCCCCTTTACATCGGCTCAAACCGCCGAATTAGACTCGGCGAGGTCATGGACGGGCTCAACACCCCCAATCGTGGCGTTTTGCTAACCATACGGCGGATCTCCGCGTCGTCGTCTTCCTGCTCGTCCAACTCTGGGCTTGGCAACTTGACGGCTTGGCTGAGGCTCTGAGCAAGCTAGCTGTGAAGGTTATTTGTCGCTCACGTCGCACACTCACACTGTGATTAGGCCAATTAATTGTTAGGATGAGGACCGGCCTCCTCACACGGAGTGACCCTAACCGTTAGTAAATAAGCGTTTAATCCTGTCGCTGAGCCGGGGGAAAAATTGATCTACGGAGAAGGCATGTAATGTTGTTTTGGCCGGCGAATAGCCTCGCCCGAGCGTTGGCAGGGTGACGTCTCCCGAGACGGTGTCGCCTACCCATAACCCTCTAACGAATGGCCAAGGATGACCTTGCTACAGGTTCGCCTGGAGGAGGTTAATTATTCTTGTTATTTTCAGAGGTAGATATTATCTTATCCCCTAAATGTGATCTCTGACTACATTATGGCCTGGCTTTGCAAAAAATCACAAACCACTAGTTACGAGATTAGACAGATAATTAAAACGGGACCTGGCTCCAAAGCAATTCATTTTCTGCCAAACTAACAAGCTCTCAAACAAGGAATCCTCTCGCCCATTAGTTATTATACTTTAGTTCCGCGTCTGATGGAGACGAATTGCATTTCCAATCTAACATTTTGCGGTCGCCCAGCACAAGTTTCATGCGACCATTTAACGTTTCACAATTAGTGGGCGTTGTAAAGACCGCTGGGTAACGATGCAGTACGGAGATGGACGCACAGCCTCGGCGTATTGCCGTGGCTATCTGCCGGGTAAGAATTCGAGAGACTCAATCGTAGAAGGACGAAACGGTGACGTCTGCCACGACAGCTTAATGTATCTGTAGCTCTCCTGTCGGCCTTAACATTCCTCGCAAACATCTCCAAAGAAGGCAATTGCCAGTCTACAGGGAGAATCCAGCCCCGAAGCCATTCTGGAAGGCTGTCAAGTTGAACGAGGAGGGAGCTCAAGAGTGAGTCTTTCTTTGACTGTTCGAGGGCGAAAATAGGGGATGGGGGTCGGTAGATCGCACCACAAGGTTACATCTGGGGAAGAATTGCCGAATTAACCATATAACCGGGGGCGATGCATTGTTACTTGGCAACAGCATCTTGACGCGCTCCAACCGGGAAATCCCACCAAGGGGACACGCGCCGTTGCTGAAAGGCAGCATTCGTAAGCGCCCCAACCGGGGAATCCGACCTTGGCTGGGCATACGAATCACGATCACGACATGCCCTGATATTATTGTTCAAGCAAGCCAGGCTCGCTCTGGTCAAAAGAAGCGGCAGATCAAGTCCCTAGATAATTAACTAAAAGTGAAAGAAGAGAAAAAAGAAGAGCAAAAAAAAGGAAAGAGGAGAAAAAAAGAGTAAAGAAAAAAATAGGAAAGAAGAGGAAAAAAGAATAAGAAAAGTGAAAAAGGACGAAACAGAGTAAATCACTTAGTTATAATCTATTACGATTTGATCGAATGTTACTGGATTAGACCTAAAGGCTGTTCTGTTTGAGTCTGCCGCCTTTTTTGGCCATAGCGAGCCAAGGTAGCAACCACGGCAGAATCCCGGGCTGCACCCCGGGATCGTCATATTGTGGACCAGGAACATGCGCGTCAAGATCGACGTTCCGGCGTCATAAATATATTGACTCCAGGCTCTCGGGCCCCAAGCGACCCCTCGTAACGACTTGCCATTGCCGCTCCACTAAGGGTATCGAAGGCAACTCAACGGCAGTGAGGATCGGATCTTCGTGCCTGCCGGTGGGAAACCAGGTTTTGACTCTTGAGGCAGGATGGGCATAAAAAGGGATGGCTGTCCACCAAGCCACCAGACAAGAGTTGGAAATCGAGTCCACAACCGCACTCGCAAAACCCATCACAGGTCTCCAGATCTTTAACGCAAACATGAAGACCTCCGCATCCTTGTCCACGCTGGCCGTCGCTGCGCTGGCTTCTGCCAGCCCGGTAACAGTCGAACAACGCCAGAACAACGTCGGAACCGGCCCCTTCGCCCCAGCGGTAGGTTTAAATGTTTTAAGACTACTGTGGTAATGTGCAACTGGCGCTTAAGCACGACTAACATGGCTTCACGGACAGGCCTACTACACCTCTGCTGCGCTTGATGGCCACACCTTCTACGCACCCAAGACCATCCCCGAAGGCGCCAAGCTCCCCGTCGTGCTCTGGGGTAACGGCGGGTGCTCGGCCGACGCGACAGGGCAGGCGCCTTTCCTGACAGAGCTAGCTTCGCACGGTGTCCTCGTCATCGCCAGCGGCACCCCGGGCAACGGCGGCAGCACGACGGCCGAGATCATGACGCAGTCGATCGACTTCATCACCACCAACGCGGGCCAGGGCGACTGGGCCGCCATTGATGCGTCACGTATCACAGCGGCCGGATGGAGCTGCGGCGGTATCGAGGCATACGCGCAAATTTGGGACGATCGCGTCCAGAGCATCGGCATCTGGAGCTCGGGGCTCCTGACTAACTACACAGCTGCGCAGGACTTCCGCAAGCCCGTCTTCTACTTCTTGGGGGGACAAAGCGACATCGCGTACCAGAACGGCGAGCGCGACTACGCGGCCATCCCCTCAGGTATCCCCAAGTGGAAGGGCAACCTCAACGTCGGCCACGGTGGCACCTACACAGACCCCAACGGCGGCAAGTTTGGCGTCATTGGCGGCCACTGGGTCGAATGGGCCCTGCGGGGGAACACTTCGGCTTCAGAGTACCTGACGGGAAGCGGCGCGACGAGCGACGGCTGGTCGGTCGTGTCGGCGGATCTGGACCAGTTCACCGTCACGCCCATTGACAGTGCTTAGAGAAGTGGTGGGCAATGGGAGGTTGCGCTCTGAATACCTCGATTCGATCGATAGAAAGACAACTACTGAACATCTTCCCGTGATGAAAAGCCGAGCGTGTCTCTGGACGTGTTTGTTGACCTCGTGGGCTTCCACCAAGCCGGCTAATGGCGAACACAGCCGTCTCGCCTGTGACGTTCCAAACCTTCAATTGGGGAAAACGCGGGGAACTGGGGAAGCAAACTTAACGCGTTGGGAGATCCGAAAGCGGTTTCTCCGAAAACAGTGGGGGCTAAGGCTAATTTGTTTCCCTCATTGGTGCGCATGGTCGGCTGTTTACACTACCCCTGGCTCGTCATTCCGGCCTGGGTGAGGTGAGTTGATCCGTTCAGGAACCAGGCACGAGCTGGGGGCAGAGCTGGCTTCGCGAGATTGTCCCTTTGTGGTCGTTGGGCAACAATTCCATGACTGTTTATTTGTTCGCAAAGAATCACAGGAGGTGCCCTCGTCAAAATTCCAAGTCCTGCTTCACCATACGTAGTGGAATGACACCCATCAAGACGCTGGGTAAAATGCGGGGCTTTGTTTGCCTTTCAACCTTTTTTGGTTGACAGGCTTCAAGACTCGCGGGACCCCGGTCTCGAAGCTGTGTGCCCGCACTCAAACAAGGATTGTCCTGCACATGGAGGCCCCACCACAATCATTCTCCCGTCCCAAGGACCCGGTTGCCAAGAGCCCATTGGGTTGTGGACGCGAGAGTCGCGGTACATTGGCGAGCGGTGTTGACTTTGTGAGCGTCGGTTATCGGTTATAAGATGACAAGGCCCGCCGCGGCTCTTTTTGGGCCCCGGGCAGCGTTGCTTGCACGATCCTGAGCACACCAAAGCCTGCCAACTCGAAGCCAACACGTCTCCGAAGATGGCGCCCCTTTCGCTCCGTGCCCTCCTTGGGTTCGTGGGAGCCGCGGCCGCGGTGACCGTGTCCGTAGCCAACTCCGGCGGTAGTCCCACATCGCCGTACATGTACGGTATCATGTTCGAAGATATCAACCAGAGCGGCGATGGTGGTTTGTAAGTCCTGCCCAGTAGATGAGATGCCCAGACGCTGGGACTAATCGCTCCAGATACGCCGAGCTCATCTCCAACCGAGCCTTTCAGAACCAATCGCTCAAGTCTTGGAGCGCCGTAGGCGACAGCACCGTCACGCTCGACACCACCACGCCGCTCTCGTGGGCTCTTCCCCGCTCGGCCAAGGTCAAGAGCGGGAAGGGCAAGACCGCCGGGCTGAAGAACTCGGGCTACTGGGGCATAGACGTGAAGAAGGCCGACACGTACACCGGTAGCTTCTACTCGTATGGCGCATACAAGGGCAACTTCAAAGCCTCGCTGGTGTCCGATATCACCAACCAGACCCTGGCCTCCACCAAGATCAAGTCTAAGTCGGTCGCCGATTCCTGGACTCAGCACACGTTCGAGCTGCACCCGGCCAAGAACGCAGCCAACAGCAACAACAGCTTTGTCTTGGAGTTCACTCCCTGCAAGGAGACGGAGCTCAAGTTCAACCTGATCAGCCTGTTCCCCCCGACATACAAGAACAGGTGAGCTTGCTACGGGTCCCTGTGACGTACATCCGCCCGCTCACTCTGGTATCTAGGCCCAATGGCATGCGACGCGATCTCATGGAGAAGCTCGCCGAGCTGAAGCCCAGCTTCCTCCGGATTCCAGGCGGCAACAACCTGTAAGTCACAACCTCCATACGCCGGCCCTGTGTTCCAAGCAGAAGCCGCAGTCCGCAGCCGTAAATGTCTAACAAAGGTGGCAGTGAGGGCAACTTTGCTGGCAATCATTGGTCTTGGGACTCTACAATCGGGTATGTCCTGCTCATTCCTATCCATTTTCTTTTCTCATTCCTATCGCTGTTTCTTTGCTCATTTCTGACCCCTTTTCCTTGACGGTTTCTATTCCTGCCTTTCTCTTGGGCAAGTGCCTCCATCGTTACTTCCCTTACCCCCCCACTCACCGGGGCAAGTGTCCTCATCGCTACTTCCTTACTGGGGAAAGTTCCCTGACGCTATGGTGCTTTGGTTGCCCCTTCCCTAGACGATGGAGGGGACAGAAAAAAATGGAGGGGATGTGATAAAGAAACGGAGGGGATGGGGAGAGCTTAGTAGCTTCAACACCATCGTCCCTATCCATCCCGCTATCTAAGTAGACAAGTTCCCGCCTTTCTCAATATCACCGCGCGCCTATGCAATCATCATGAGCCTGCCAAGCCCTCACTATAGTGGTGATGACGCCCTGGAGAGCGTGATCGATGATGCGACACACGAGCTTCTCACGATGGATTTACCGAACATCTTTATCAACCCAGAGCTCCGTACCTTCTTCAAGGAGCGGGACACGTACGACAACGTGGCCGCTGCCTCCCAACTCTCCTTTCCGGCGAATCTCAAGGAGACGCTGTTGGCCGCCGAGCCGCCACCGGCTGAGTTTTTCGGCTCGCTCAGCCAGCCGACCAAGGATGAGAAGGTGTGGGCCGTATATGTCCTCCTTTTATGGAATGAAAAGAGTGCCTCGCACGCACTCTACATTGGCTCTGGGACAGCTGCAGCTGGCGGGGCTCATACCCGGATAAATTCATATGTCACTGGCAGCGTTTCCCCCCCCCCCCGGCTCGTTCACTATGCGCAGCGAGAAGGCTACCAGTTTCAATCAATTGGTATGCTGTGTTCGGCCCCTCTACCCCCAGCGGGGTTAGTGCCTGCTGTCCGGGCACGATTTTTAGGTTTCGAGACCTATTTCGCTCTCAAATTCCACGCAACGCGACTCACTACGATGGACGACAAGTTTCAGCACATCGTGCTGTGGCCGCGCTCTTCGGTCACTTGGCGTGCGCTCTGCACCCATCTTCCAACTTGCGAGGCCGTCAAAGGCAGTCTCTCCCTGACTCCAGAGGAGCTGGAGATTATTGCGGCCCTACGCCGAAAACGAGTAGCTGAGAAGGCGTCCGAGAGGGCCCAACGATACCGAGCGGCCAAGCACGCTGAGGACCCGGAGGCGTTTAAGCTGAGGGAGCGTACTAAGAGGGAGGGGTGGAGAGAGAAGAACCGGGACCGCCGCAACGAGACTGCCGCCAGGTTAGAGGCGAAGGTCATCGAGCAAAAGCGCTTCTTTTGTGCTGTGTGCGACATAGCTCTCCGCTCCCAGCGTGCCCTCAACGACCACCTCCTCTGCAAATCCCATGCCGACCGTGTAGCTGGTATCCCCAAGCCAGTGGTTACCCTTGACCGGAAGGAGGCAAGGATGCTAGCGATCGCTAGCAAGTTCCGTTGCGAGGCTTGCGACAAGTCCTTCTCGCACGACGTCTTCTTGAGACGGCACCTCCTCACTAAATACCATGCTGACCGTGAGGCTGGTATCCCCAAGCCGGAGAGGGTCCCCAGCCCGAAGGAGGCAATGGCGATCGCTAGCAACAAGTTCCATTGCGAGGCCTGCGACAAGTCCTTCTTGTATGACTCCTACTTGACACGGCACCTCCGCAGCAAATCCCACATAAACCGTGTGGCTGGTATCCAGAAGCCCGCGGATACCACGAGCGCCGCTTACCAGAAGGAGGCAAGGATGCGAGTGATCGCTAGCAACAAGTTCCGTTGCGAGGCCTGCGAGCAGTCCTTCTCGCGTGATATCGACTTGAGACGGCACAACGACACGGCTCGGCATGCGACGAACGTGGAGCAGCTGAAGTCAGCGCTCTAACATACACTAACGTTTCTTTTTGTCCTGCATTACCACATTACTATCACGACATTGCTAGACACTAGCATCACGACATTTGCTAACGGATTTCATGCAAAAGCCCATTGGAGCAGCGTCCCGGCCGCATGGGCGTATGGGAGTACGATAACACGGACGGCCTCGGCTTGGTGGAGTACATGCACTGGGCCGAAGATCTTGACGTCGAGGTGGTGCTAGCGGTTCCCGCCGGACTGTACCTAAACGGCGACGTTGTTCCCGAGTCGGAGCTGGGCCCATTTGTGGAGGACGCGCTCAACGAACTTGAGTTTCTCAAGGGCGATATCTCCACTCCTTACGGCGCCTTGCGCGCCAAGCTAGGCCACCCCAAGCCGTGGGACATTAAGTTTGTCGAGGTCGGCAATGAAGACAACCTGTGGGGCGGCATCGACTCATACAAGAGCTACCGGCTTAAAATCTTCTACGACGCCATCAAAGCCAAGTACCCAGACATCTTCATCTTCTCGTCCACCGACGAGTTTACCTACAAGGAGTCAGGCCGCGACTACCACAAGTATACCCGTCCGGACTACTCCGTCTCCCAATTCACCCTGTTTGACAACTGGACTACTACTCACCCCGTTATTATTGGAGAGTAAGTGAATCGCTGTTTCCCCTCGCATCATTGATTCGGCAAGCTGACCCCCTTTCAAGGTATGCCACGATCCAAAACAACACTGGGAAGCTCGAAGACACAAACTGGGACAACCCCAAGAACGCATGGTCCAACTGGATCGGCTCTGTCGCCGAAGCCGTATTTCTGCTGGGCGCCGAGCGCAACGCTGACAAGATCTGGGGTACTTGCTTCGCGCCGCTGTTGCAAAACCTGAACAACTATCAGTGGGCGGTAAGCACATCCCTCTGTGACGACAGCATGTCCGAACAAACTCGAGGCTGGTGACCAAATACTAAACACTTTTTCTCTCCAATGATAGCCCGACCTGATTTCCTTCAGCGCCAACCCCGCGGACACGACCCTCTCGGTCTCGTACCCAATCATCAAGCTCTTCTCCAGCGCCCGCATCACTCACACCCTACCCACCACGTCCAAGGAAAAGCCTAACTTCGGCCCACTGTACTACGCTGCCGGCCGCGGTGCCGACTCGTCCTACATCCTCAAGGCCGCCGTGTACAACAGCACCAACTCCGAAGACGTCCCCGTGAATGTCCACTTTGATGGGCTCAAGCATGGGGCCAAGGCTACACTCACCGTGCTGACGGCCCCAGACGGCGGGTGGGCCAAGAACACGCCGGGTCATGGGGATGCGGTCAAGGAAACCGTCAAGCATCTGACTGTTGGGAAGGGGGGACACGTGGAGTTCAGTCTGCCGGACTTGTCGGTCGCTGTTTTGATCGCGGGGAATAAATGATCGAGACTCGGTATCTGGTGGTTTAATTTTCGTGCGGTCGTTGTGTTGTGAAGTTTATATCCTGATAACTAATGCCGATATAATTATCGTTTGTGGCCAAGGTTGCGGGTGGCGAGGCTCGATACTGAGTGAACTCCCAACTAGCACCTGCTCTCTATTATACAACGCTAACTTGCCATTCATTCGTTCGCACATGTTTTATTGCTATCTTCGGGTATCCGGCTTGGTTTTAGATGCGTTATGCATGATGGATCATTAACGAGGACCTAAAGTCACTGTAGTATTCTACCATGAAAGAGAAAGTGAGTTCACTGGACCGTGATATCCTGTAATTCCTAAAACTCCTTCCCTATGCCAAGGCTAGAGGCAAGACACCTAAGCTCCCTCCTGCTGTTATACAGGAATCTGACCAAGTCTTCGGCGGACACAAGGAATAGCCCCGAGTCCGCCGAGTCGTGCTGACCATAGGCAAACCGGGGCGCCGTCCTTGATTTGTTCAACGGGCTAGCGTTGAGTTCCTGTTGATCCAGCACCGACAGGTCTTTGCATGTTGCTGAGATGCCGGTGATGTTTAAGGATTGGTTCCAGTGGCTAACTAAGGCATCGGTCTGTTTTCGTCTAACCAACATTCCGGGCACTGGGCAGAGTATGCCGATTTCCACCACGATACCCGCGACATGAAAATATCATCATCCGCACCAGGCCTTGGATTTCCTTTCCAGTAGGATGCTCTCCTCGGTCGGTACCGAAGGCAATCGCAGCAGAGAGCGACTGTCGTGCCCGGCCGGCCTCGCGTGTTCAGCGGTCTGATGCGCTTCAGCAGACCCTGCATTCGGGGGCAGTAGGCCCGGGACCTATGCGCTGGTGCAGAAGGGATCGAAAGAGAGAGGGGTATTGAGACTTGGAGAAGCCACCTGCAGGTAAGGGCAAGACAGGGCCGATCTTCGGGGTCGACCTCAGAGAATATCATAAATAGGAGCTCAACCGGGAGGTGAAGAAGAGGGGCAGATAAGCTTGGCGGGGGCCCAATCAACTTAAAACGTCCAATCACCGTCAGTCTCCCACACATCCGGGATAAAAGCACGCTGACTTGGCCGAGGAAAAGCTGACGTACCTGTTCTGGAATGATAAAGGTCGTCAAAGGACACCCTCTGGCCATAATGTGCTAGGTTTGCGCGGAGTACCGGATTTCCGCATTTTAAAGCCCTGTCGTTTTCTCTGGGATGAGCGAAGGAACGTTCGAAGAAAGTCACCAAATTAACCTTGGCAAGCTTAGGCATCCAAAAACAGCAAGAATGTGCGATATGTGGTCCGTGCATAACCATGGTGGGTCCCTAGATCGGCAGAGCTGAACACCAAAACAACGCTGCTGTGCCAAAGTTTGCAGGTTCCAAAAACCAGAACCCGCAATGCCTGTTGTCAGTTTCAGCTTGTTCCAATCTCGGTCTTGACCTCCTACCCTCATCAGCGCATGAGCTACGCCACCCTTCAACTCATTCGCGTCGGCATTCCCCGTGTCTCCCCGTTTATTCGGCCCGAGTTGTCTCGCCACCGAGCCTCATCCTTGATTCTCACGACCAAACCCACTGTTTTCGTCCTGCACCGCAGCTGTGCTCCATTTGAAGCTGGGGATATGACTGGAGAACCCGGGGGAGAGTGGGGAGGTTGTGAGACTCCATATGGGGTCGTAGTGGGGAGACTCACGGCACTGCATGTCTTTGCACCAAACTTTTCAAATCATGCAGGAGTTTTATTTACCCAAATGCGGCCATGATGCCGGCCCTACATGCTGAGCATTGGTGCCGCATCACGGCATCTCCACCCAGTCTTTGTCGCTCAAAATGCCTTGCTACCATATCTTGCATATGTCCCGGTTTCCCATGCGTTCCTTCGGTCTCGCCTCATCCCGCCGCCCAGTTTCAGTCTTGCTTGGTCGCAACTCATTCAACTTTACGCCATGATATCCAAAGTCGACGAGGCTCAGGTTGAGCACTCCATCGAAAAAGATGGCTTGGCCCCTGGCCAACCCAGTGACGCCGAAGTGGACGCATTCATCGACCGTATGGAAGCGGAGCTCGCCGCCCAGGGAGGGTTGCGAAAAGGTCTTTTAGATCTCGAGTTCAAAAATCCAAAATACTTCACCTGGATCATCGTGCTGTTCGCATCAATGGGCGGCCTTTTGTCTGGTTTAGACCAGTCGACCATCTCGGGAGCCAACCTGTTTCTCCCTGTCGACTTGGGCCTAGATGAACGACAGAACAGTCTAGTCAACGCGGCAATGCCACTCGGTGCCGTCGGCGGTGCGCTTATTTTGTCGCCGAGCAATGAGATATTTGGACGCCGGTGGTCCATCATAATCTCTTGCATTCTTTACACGATTGGCGCCGCCCTCGAAGCGGGAGCCGTTAACTATGGTTCGTTTTGCCCGTGTCATGGAGCTTCGAGTGAAATCGAGTTATCTAATCCAGAATAGGCATCATTATCGGCGGGCGCGTCCTTCTTGGAATGGGGGTCGGTCTTGAAGGTGGGACAGTGCCCGTCTACGTTGCCGAGACCGCTGCACGCAAGGTCCGTGGCAACTTGGTCTCGCTTTACCAGTTCAACATTGCATTGGGCGAGGTGCTCGGTTATGCGGTGTCGGCCATGTTCCTTCGAGTTCCTGGGAATTGGCGGTACATTCTAGGCTCCTCGCTTGTGTTCTCCACCATCATGCTCATTGGCATGTTGTTCTTGCCCGAGTCCCCACGTTATTTGATGCATAAGGGCCGAGTGCTCGACGCATACTGCGTGTGGAAGCGCATCCGCGGTATCAGCGATCCGGAGGCCCGCCGCGAGTTCTTCGTCATGCAAGCGTCGGTGCTTGAGGAAGCCCGTGTCGTCGCGGAGAGTGCCGTTAACAAGCGCCTACCCTGGCTCGACTTCTTTACGGTCCCTCGTGCACGCCGCGCCCTTATTTACGCCAACATCATGATCCTCCTCGGCCAGCTCACGGGCATCAACGCGATCATGTACTACATGTCGGTCCTCATGCACCAAATCGGCTTCGACGACGAGAACGCCAACTACATGTCGCTTGTTGGGGGTGGGTCGCTACTACTTGGAACCATTCCGGCCATCTTTTTGATGGAACGGTACGGCCGGCGGTTCTGGGCCAACGCGATGCTCCCCGGGTTCCTCGTCGGTCTCGCCATCATCGGGGGGAGCTATCAGATCCCTATCACGACGAACCCGAAGGGTTCCGAAGCTTGTTATCTCGTCGGGCTCATCGTGTACATGTCCTTCTTCGGTTGTTACGCCTGTCTCACCTGGGTTGTCCCGTCCGAGGTCTACCCTACATACCTGAGGTCCTACGGTATGACTACATCAGCCGCGCTGCTTTTCTTGGCCTCGTTCATCGTGACCTACAACTTCTCGGGCATGCAAGAAGCAATGACGCCCACAGGACTAGCTCTTGGCTTCTACGGTGGTATTGCTGTGGTAGGCTGGGTCTACCAGCTCTTATTCATGCCCGAGACGAAGGATAAGACCTTGGAGGAGATCGACTTACTTTTCCAGCGCCCGACGTCGGACATCGTAGCGGAAAACGTGAGAAACATGCGCGAATCTGTTAGGGGACTGTTCAAGGGACGGCAATCCAAGGCTTCTGGGGCTCCGAATGTGGCAAACTCAGTGTCGGAGAAAGAGAAGGCGTTGGCGGAAGGAGTTTAAGCCCGCCCGGTATTTTAGACTACCTATGTACTTGCTCATCAGCGAGCGCGTCCTCCACCTTGATTTTAGGAAGGTCCTAGGAGGCTCGTTTCCAGTTAAGCCTTTGCCGTGTCTGTTCTAATTGCGCATCCGATAGGACGCGTGATGTCAAATTGTCAATATTAACACCTGATCCCTTGAAGCCCCGAGATGGCACCGCGACCCGCGATGTGCACCTAGTGATGACGACGCGGTTTTTCAGGGCAATGAAGTTATGGCCTCGGCCCGGCTGGACTGTCGAGAAATCTTGAGGCGGACGCTCTCATCGCCATCCACCCTGTGGGTGTTCAAGAACGCGGAGGGATGGCGTTGAGTCAACCTTTTCGGGCCACGAACGGCATCCGTAAGACAGTAACTAGCCACAGTGAGCGAACCGTTGAAAATTCGGCCCTTTTTCTCCGCATGCATCACAAGCTCCCAGCGTCCATTCTCGGTCCGACGGGAACCCTAACATCGAAACACGGCCCGACAGGCGTCCGGTTCCTGGTTAGCCCCATGTGCCAAGCCCATCCCCGTGGTGCCCCGGATGCTCTCATTCGTGGATCGTCACAACCTGGGGAAAAACTGCCGCGCTACGCCTTGGCAAAATCGACGCGCAAACTCCCTTCCCCACACATCGGCAGCGTCATCCCAGGAGGCCCTCCCTCGGGAGCGGCAGCTGTTAACGCCCGAACGAGATGCCAAATTTACGGGATGGATGCCACGCTTCGCGGGTTACATTTACAGCTGCCAGGGGGGCGGCATCAACTCCGACAGCCTCCGACGGCCATGGCGACGGGGAGACTGGAGTATTTAACGACGAGCTCATCCCCGCAAGGGATGTGTTGAGACGAGCCTCAGCATCAGCATCCCTCAACACTCTCACCACTCTCATCAGCATCAACATCCTCCCAAAATGAAGACTTCACACGGAGCTGCGCTCTTTGCCCTCGCCGAGCTGGTTTACGGCCATGGCTACCTGACAATCCCGTCTAGCCGGACTCGACTCGGCGCAGAGGTACGTTCACCCTCAAATTCTGCGATAGATGGCTCCCCACCGACCGTGACTCTGTTCTAGGCCGGGGTCGACACTTGTCCCGAGTGCACCATCTTGGAACCTGTACAGTCCTGGCCCGACCTGGACTCTGCCCCTGTCGGCCGGAGCGGCCCTTGCGGTTACAACGCCCGCGTCAGCGTCGACTACAACCAACCGACCGACAAATGGGGCGCTTCAGTCGTCGAAACCTATGCTCCCGGTCAGGTCGTTGACGTACAGTGGTGCGTTGACCACAATGGTGACCACGGCGGAATGTTCACCTACCGGCTCTGCCAGAACCAGACCCTCGTCGACAAGTTTCTGGATCCCACCTACCTCCCTACCGACGATGAGAAACAAGCCGCCGAAGACTGCTTCGAAGCCGGAACGCTGCCGTGCACCGACGTGTCAGGCCAAGATTGCGGATACAGCCCGGATTGCTCCGAAGGCGCGGCATGCTGGCGCAATGACTGGTTCACCTGCAACGCATTCCAGGCCGACAGCCGGCGCGGCTGCGAGGGTGTCGACAACTCAGAGCTTGGGGCTTGTTTCACAACCATCTCAGGCGGCTACACTGTCACCAAAAAGATCAAGATTCCCGACTACGAATCCGCGCACACCCTCTTGTCGTTCAAGTGGAACTCTTTCCAAACTGGCCAGATCTACCTCTCGTGCGCGGATATCGCGATCGCAAAGTAGGGGCTGCTACCAACGAGGCGTCGAGCTCGCCAGACGCTACCACTCATTGCCGGACTGTGCGAGTTCTTTCCGGCTGTTGGGAATCAAGGGGGATCGGGGCCAACATTAGCGCATCTCTAATATGGCCATTCATTTTCTCCACCCTGCCTCCTATTTAAGGTTTGAAGCTAGGAAGACTTGTTATTTTACCCTTCATGCCATGTAACAATATTCAAGTCAGGATAGTCGAATTGAGAATTGAAGCGAGATTCATCGAGTCTTGTCTTGGCTTTCCGACTGGGTTCTAAACTGGATCCGGCTTCGGTCCATCTGCGCGAGACCGTAGTTCGCAGAGGGAACAATAAATAATCCAGTCACCCTATAACCGTCTTAGAAGTAAGCTTACAAAGTGATATGCCCTATGTCATCAAAACAAGCAAAGCGTGCCCCCGTTTTCTTGAGCACCCAGGAGAAACAAACTTTTCCACGCCTCATTGAAGTTGAGGAAATGGAACGCCGCTTCACTCCAACGGCCCTCTGATATCTTCGTACCCGTTATGATTCGAAACCGTACAAAGCTTCAACTACCTCTAGGTAGGAAATCAGCGACGTCGCCCGGCTGCGTCACTCATTGTTAGGGGGTCGGTCGCCGCTACACTCAGCTTCCCAACCAGTCTAGGTGGGGCCGAAGCTGCCTAACTGTTCAGCTCATCGCACACCAAACCTGGAACTACCAAACTTCACTGAACACGCTTCAAGCCGATACGGCCTGTCCACCTGGAAAGCGCTCAGCTATTCCTCGCAGGTCAAGTTCTTTGAGACCTTCTTATTCCCCACTCCTCACCGACTTGAGACTTGAGCCACCTCCCGCTATGCCGCCCTGGTCCAATTTTCAGTTTTGGAGCCCACCCGAGGATCCGGAGCGGCCGGTGTTGCCATACGTGTCCGCCTTAACCGTTACCATCACTGAGCACGTCCCTCCGGAACCGTTCGGCCTGCCATCGGTGTATCCCCTCATCGAGCCGCCCTACAATATATCTGACGAACACCTCAAATCCTTGACGCAGGGCAAAGACACCATAATTAGACAACCTACTGGGCCGTATGCGGGTTCTCGCCGCCATACAGCAGGCGGTTCCAAACGGGATGCGGCTTCGGCTCATCCGCTCAAGACCGTGGTTCGTAAACAAAACGGTAAAATAATCCGGTCAATCAATTAACGGGGACATGGATAGCTGCGGATAGCGACATGTTGTGACGCGGCGAAAAGGTCCTGCTAGTGCCTGCCAAGACTCTTAGGATAGTTTCCCGATCGGAGGGGCGGCTCAAGACATTCCGCAGTGGAAAGAGTAATAACACTTGAGATTCCATAAGAATTCAACTTTTTCACAGACTTTCAGCATCCAAAACCTTCTCTGTCCCAACTTTGTGGTCTCTGAACATCCATCACAATGCGCATCCCCACTTCAAATCTCCTGGTGGCTCACCTCCTCGCCGCCACGGCTGGCGCTCGCTGCACCGGGCAAGGCCGGGACAAGTTTGTCTCGGTCGAGGGCGATAAATTCAAGCTCGCCGGCAAACCTTTTCATTTTGCAGGGAGCAACGCCTACTATTTCCCGTTCAACGGGGTATGTTCCTCGCTTACGATGAGTTGTTTTTTCTCCAGTTGGACTGACCTGGTGATAGAATCAGCAAGACATCGAAAACGGGTTGACGGCTGCCAAGAATGCAGGTCTTTCCGTGTTCCGGACTTGGGGTTTCAACGACAAAAACAAGACGTACATCCCCGATGGCCTTCCTCAGTACGGAGGGGAAGGTGCTGGCCCATCGGATGTCGTCTTCCAGTGGTGGCATCCCAATGGCACTTCCACCATTGACCTGAGCGGATTTGACAAAGTTGTCAAGGCTGCCGAAAAGACTGGCATCAAGCTTCTCGTCACGCTGACCAACAACTGGGCTGATTACGGAGGCATGGACGTGTACACCGTGAACCTCGGCGGCAAATACCACGACGATGTATGTCCTGCCGCACCTCATCAATTACCCCTCTGGGAAGCTAACCCCCCGGGACAGTTCTACAGGGTGCCAAAGATCAAGGACGCATTCAAACGATACGTCAAAGCACTGGTTACCCGGTACAAGGATTCACCCGCCGTGTTCGCATGGGAACTTAGCAACGAGCCCCGGTGCGGAGCCGACGCAGTCCGCAACCTCCCGGCCAGCGACAACTGCTCACCCGAGGTGCTGTCCGCCTGGATTGCCGAGATCAGCGCATATATCAAGTCTCTAGACAACAACCATCTCGTTACTTGGGGAGGTGAGGGCGGCTTCAACCGCGACTCGGATGACTCGTTTTATAACGGCTCGGATGGCGGCGACTTTGACCACGAGTTAACCATTGACACCATCGACTTTGGCGTTTTCCATTCCTACCCAGACTGGTGGAGCAAAACGGTGGAATGGACGGACCAGTGGGTTCGTGACCATGCCAGCGCCGGGCGAAAAGCTGGTAAGCCCGTTGTCCACGAGGAGTACGGTTGGTTGACGCCGGAAAAAAGGCTGGAGTACACCGGCAAGATCGACAATCGGACGCGGGTTGAGGTGCTGAGCAAATGGCAAAAGACAACGGTGGAGGAAAAGCTTGCCGGGAGCATGTACTGGCAGTACGGATACTCGGAGTATTCGTATGGCCGGAACAATGACGATGGGTTTACCATTTACATTGAGGATGAGGAGGCGCAGACTCTTGTCTATGGCCATGCGGAAGAGATGAATGGCTTGAACGTCGAGTAAATGCACGAGCTAATCTAGAAAATCTTCCTAAAAACCCCTCTTTGTCTCACTTTGCCGCTTTGAGGCATGGACGCCCAGCCCTCGCCGAGCAGGTTGCCGAGATGACATGGAGCACCGTCTACAAATCAGACTTGGGTTCTTGAAGCCAAGTCGGACCAAGCCGGTTCCTCTCTGCTCGGCCCTGCGCGTGCGTCTCTGGCACGAGCGGGGCGGTCAACAGCACGTATGTCGTATAAATACTCCCCCTTAAATGAAGTCTGTCTTGTTTTGTTCTTTTCGTCTCTCTATTTCTCGACCAACGATGAAATCATACGTCCTCCTCCTTGCAATTGCTGCCGCTGCTTTCGGCCAATACACCGGCCCATGCACTACCTCAGCGTGCGGCGCCGGGGGCAATCCATGTCCAAGGGGTTACCTCTGCGTCCCATACCCCAACTTCGATCCCGCCCAGAGGAAGGGTTGCGCCTGCAGTTATGGATGAGTCGTTCATATCTACATGAAGCTCGGCCCGATAGCCGCAATCAAACGTACGACTTACAGGCCCCAAGAAAAACGGTCGAGACTAACTGGAGCAAAGTTTTCCCAGCAATTATCGAAACACGTCGTCGATGTAACAAGGCGGATTTGGAGGCGTCGGAAGGAACATGGGATATGAAATGCAACTGTTCGGTGCCACTTTTGCGAGAAGCAAGGAAGTAAAGATTACCTAGCTTACTGTGTACTCTATCACTTTCGATGAAATGTAAACTCGACCGTTGACCTTGACGAGTCGGGTGTCACCATACATCCGCTTTCACCTCTGCGTCGTTGTTGTGTCCATCCTACTGACCTAGAAAATCTGTTGCCGACACAATACCATCAACAGAAGTGGCCTCCTCTTTCCCAAAACATTGGGTGTTGCCTTCGCCACAAGCCAACCGAATATCCACGACCCCTATAACGTACGCCGATCTAGACGACTAGGTCAGCAACGCCAAAGGACGTGAACAACTTGAAACACGCACTTAACAAGCTGGTCCTGGCACGTGAGTGTTTGGTTAAGCGTAAAAGCCGCTATGTTCAAGTTTATTTGCAGCCAAATGTGGAACGAGTCGTCTTCGGGCGTCCCGTCCAGTTCGCATATGTAATTTGCGCGCAGCGTGCAGTTGAGATCCTCAGTTGTATTCGTCAATGTGTTGAGAACCGACCAAGAGGCCGTGCCAGGACGTTCCGGTTGATCATGAGTCACGTTTACATGTGTCACCTCCCACAGGCCCTGGATGGGTGTCTTGTCGGAACAATCGGATAGCTGTTGTCGAGGGACGACGGATTGGCCGAAAGAAAATAAGCTCGCTGAGACGATTGGAAGAAAGGCCGAAAACCGACGGATCAGGGCCATAGCTTTGACACTTGGAAAAGTAAATAGGAATGTACGGGAGGAGACCGAGTAACGGCGACAGCATGTGGGCGAGACTAAATAACATTAACCGCACATGGATCACGACCAAAGCCGTATCTTGGGCGGACATATATCCAAGTTCGCCCATCGTTCACTCTATAATTAATTACCCGTCGCCTTTGGTTCGACCAGCCTGCAATTAACCATCTCACCCATTTCCGGATGCGTTCCCCGTCGCTCACGGGAGACGTCTGTTTAACCAAGTCTCCAGGGACGCAATATTTAGCCGATACCACGGTCCATTGAGTTTGTGACCTTCGGCATTCGTAAACATGGGATCTTTACAACGCATCAATCCATTCAAGCTTTTGCTGTGGTCGTACGATGAAGTAAGAGGTAAGACTATTCCCCAAGTTCGGCCCCTGACCAGACAAGCGATGCATTCAACATTCCACATTAAAGAGTTTCCACCCCTCGCCCTACCCGTATCAACATCAAGTCACACAGTACGGGTATTATAGAATAATGTTTAGCTACTTCTCCCATAAGGTGCCGAGGTTCCCCTTTTTGCGGGAGTAGCCTGACACCGAATTACGTACAAGTCTACATCTCAAAGGTATGCAAATGGTACAGTACGTATGGCAAATACCATACGACCAAATGTCCGCAAGATGTATCAACGGAACTGGATGCACTAGGTAATAGCATATCCATAGCCCCTAGAAAATCTCTTATCACCTTTCATCTTCCTCGCCTTCGTTATCTTGATCAACGAGCTTGCTTCCTTCTGGGGGAAATTGGGAGAGAAGTAAAACACTCCCGGCCAGAAATGCAATACCCTGCATTTGATTAGCAAATGGCCGCCGAGCGAATCAGTTAGAAAACTCACCGCGTTGACAAAGAAAGTCAAATGAGACTTTCCGATCTCCGAAAGACCAGCAAAGACAAATCCAAAAAGCCCCTGAGTCGCCAACCTCGCAATATTTTCGACAAGCGTCAGAGCGTTCAAGGCATCAGCTCTGTTAGATGGCGAACACATCTCTGTCATGACACCCTTAGCTGCGGGAGCCGTACCAGAGGCAAATGGGAGTAAACAGGCGGCTACGACACGTTAGCCAACCTCGTTAGCGTTAATCTTATGTGAAAATCCTCACCCAAATAAATGTGCCAGCTTTTAGTAGCAAATGCTGCACACATGGTCAAAACCCCATCAACAACCAAGCTGATCCTCAAGAAGAAGAGGTCAAAAGCGGTGCCCTCATCCTCTTTCACTTCTCTCGCCGCGATAGGCTCTTCCTCAGCCAAACTTGCCATGGGCGCCTCCAATTCCTCCGGATTTGTTGCCAAGCAAGGCGAAGGTGGTGACTCATTGGTGACGGCCACACTCCTTTTCTCACGGGCCAGGTACCATTTCCGGCCACTGTTGATGATGCGGGGGAAAATCAAGATGAGGAACGTGGCACGCATAAAGGCAAATCCGGACATGAGCCACCCATTGTCGCCCTGTTGGAACTCAAACTTCGCCGTGGCATACATTTGGATCAACAACGGTGCATAGCCAGTGGCCAACTACCGCAGGGGTTAGCGATCGTACCGCTTTGTGGCGAGGAAATAGGGAAAATGGTAGAAGGCCAAAGGGATTGGGCTGTGGAATTTGGAATCGACGTACCACACCGAGAAATACCCCCGCGCAGAGAAATATGACTCCGTAATGTTTCCTCGTGAGTCCAGTGCGAAGTAGAACCCTTTGAGGAGCGAGGATGCGTAGCGGGGACAAGAACCCAGAAACAGTTTTCGAACTCGGCTTCGTGGCTCCCGACAGGGCGTCTGCGGCTATGTACGGTATGGCAAGGCGAACATAAAGGGTGGAAATGAGAAAAAAGTAAAACGCGACCTCGAAGGGGCGACGAATACCCCATTCGTCACCAATCATGCCGCCAGCTGTCGAGAATAGATTAGAGTGGCTCTTGACAAACGGAAGTAGGAACCCGTACTTAGATAGCCAATGCCCTGCCCAAGCATGATACAACCTTGCAACATACCAAACACGGCCGTTCGGCGTAACGGCTCGACCACCTCACCAGCAATAATGTTGGCCACGAGGCTAAGAATATGTTAAAACTCTCTCTCCGATCGATATCGGCACTGGCGGACGACACTCACATGTATCCCACTGGGCCTCCGATAATGGTGATGAGCTGTGTGCACTGGAAAATAACGATTCCCGCTTGGCCACCTGCTAACACGCCTAGGATTTGAGTAGAAACACGTATTGCAGGAACCAGTGTCTGAATCATGAGGGCGGCACGCGGGCCGAACCGCTTGGTCATCCAGCCCGCGAGGAACAAGTTGATGGTGCCACAAAATGTGGTGCTCATACCCAAGATTGAGAATTGTGTCGCCGTCCCTGCGGCAATTTCGTTTCGGCTACATCGATCGCCAGGGCCGTCAAAGGGTGGGTGCGTTTGGTAAAACACATCACATTCCATCAAGTGAAAAGCGTAAAAGATTCTGCGGTTTGGAATTTGAGATGAGCAAATCAAAATCCGAGGCGGTCACTAGGTACCCAGACTCACGGAACTTGTGTGAAGCTAAACGAAAGCGTAATAAGAAAACCAGCGAGTAAAATCCGTTTTTCGACGTGCACTAAAAGAAGAGAGTGCAAAGAGGCGGCGACACGCTGGCTCCATGATTTCGTTCCCCCGTTACCCGGCGGTGTGTCTTTGAAACTGGGCGGGCTTTCCGAAGATGCCGGTTGCTCCGCGCCCAACAATGGGGTACGTTCGCTGGGTGTTGAAGTCATCACCGTGCTGTCGCCCGCCGGTCTCCTCCAAATCCTCACAGTTTGAAATGGGAAGTTCTCGCAGAGGGCGGGAAATTTGCTTATCGGCGAATCGGGGGGAGTATGGCAGGGTATGGGTCGGACGGGTCCGGGCCTGTCCCGGCTGAAAGCAGCCGAACACCGAGAGCGGAGCACCCATTCTCCGCCCTCGGATTCCCGGGCCAGTCAGGGCCGGTGGGTTTTCGGCTTGGTTCGCGCATGCTGCAAAAATTACAAAACAACACGGAAACGTAAAGTACAATTGTCACCTGCGGACATGACCGTAATTTGCTTAAAAAATAAAAAAAACGTGTTACACATTAGGTATTAACATGACTGATCGCTAGCCTATGACGTTAAGCCAGATCCCTCTTCGTAACCTTCACATTCATATCGCTCTGGATGAAGACAGCCGCATTGAACGACGTCCAAGGATTGGTGGGATCGAGCAAGGCAATGTCGAAACGACGGAGGAGCTACAGCAGTCAGCATTTCCCAGTTCACCAGAACAGAATACGAAACTCAGTGGACTCTTACCTCAACATATGTCTTGTTCAACTCAATCTGTGCCACAGTCTTGCCCAGACACTCCCAGCGGCTGCCAGAAGCAAACTCCATCATAACAGTCTGATCCATGGTCCTATACCTGTCTACATCAATGTTGAGCCATCTCTCAGGGCGGAACACATCGGCATCCTCGCCAAAAGTCTCCTTGTTCCGGAGAAAGGTAAACGGAGCCCAAGCAATGTTGGTGCCAGCCGGAATATGGACACCACAGACAACCTGGTCCTGATCGGAAACCTTGGGCAGCGCGGCGGTCGCGGGGGGCCACAAGCGCAAGCCCTCGCGGATGACAGCCTGCAAGTAAGGCAGCTCTCTGGCTTCGGCGTCGGTGATGGGAGACGAAATGCGCCCCTCTTGAATACCGGTGTCAATTTCGGCCTGGAGACGGCGGTAGACCAGGGGGTTTGTGATGATGAAAAGTAGAGTGGAACGGATGGCAGTTGCTGAAGTATCAGAACCGGCAATAATCTGAACAACAGTCTCGCCCTCGGCTTCCTCCCGAGTCAAGCCGTGGGCGACGAAGGAGCCGAGCATGTCCCTCTTGATGACCGGCTTTTCACCGTACCGCTCGGCCACGGCTTGGTGGGCGGTTTTGATCACGGTGCCAATACCGACAACCTTGTCAATGTCAGGCATGAACGCCTTGAGCCGTGGGGACTGGATAACCCGGAGGAGCCACGGGAGGAAGCCAATGGTAAGCATGATCGGGAGGGTGCTTTCCGTGGTTGCAATGTAGCTATGGAGGTCTTTATCGGCCTCGAGATAGCCGAGTTCCTTGCCGAATGCGAGGGCGGAGATGACATCGAGAGTGAAATATTGGACCTTGCGCGCCAGATCGACGGGTTTGAATTCACCTTCGCTCGAGAGATACTTATTTTCAAGTAACGACACCAACCCTGCGACCTGCCGGTCGATGAGCTGATGAAGGTTGTCGACATCTTTGCCGCCGTAGCCTGGCATGAGCTTTGCCCTCAGGGCCTCATGGATTTGGTCGTCGGTTGTAGAGAAGGCGTTGTCCTTGTAAGGGTCAAACCGAAAACTCCGGTACCAAAATGGTCGCTTGAAGGCCGACCGGACACCCCAGATGCGCCGCAGTTCTGCAGCATCGCCGCACACAACCCAGTTGGGTGCGATTCTTGCAATGGGACCTGCGCAATGTTTGTTAGTTAGATCTGTACTTTTGGAGAATTGCTGTGATTTCAGCTGCGCTATAGCGAAACGCACCGTATTTCTTATTTGCATCCTGCAGGATAAAGCAGAAACGGCCGCTCAACTGCGCGCGAATCACCCAGAGATCCGTCCACGCGGTCCAAAACGGACCTGGTATGTGTCTCGAACGCAAAAATCCCTGGACACGCGTGATAATCAAATAAGAAATAGCTAGGCCGAGCCCGATGAGGGCGACCGATGGGAGCTCATGCGGCAACATGGTGAAGCCCGGGAGTCGTTCAACACTGATGCGCTGCGGGAAGACGATGAATTGGGATTGTTGGTGTAACCGAGGCTGGGGTGTTGCTGCAGCACATACCGTGCGGGAGGATGGGAGAACAGAGAGGGGAGTTTGCGCCACCAGCGCTGGGATTCCAGCATTCTTGCGCTACTGTGTGGGCAAATGTCTGCTGGGACGAAACGGGCATGGGCTCGTCGACTAGTCGACCCGGAACGGTGTCCCGGGCTTGCGATTTGCAAGAGTGCGACCAATGGTGTTGCTTCGCCTGGGGTGAAATCCCAGCCCGCGCACTGGCCGACTGTTCGCCACGTCATAGGCTATCCCAGCTCGAGTTCATCGCTGGCATAACGTTTTTTTTTTGATGTGATGGCCCAAAAGGCTCCAATAACTAACGCCAGGGGACCCCCACGAGACCGACCGAATTGGGAATTAGAAGCTCGGGTTGCCCCAGCACAGACCAGGGACGGAGCTTTGCGGGCATGGCGCCATGGATGTGAGCCCTGATCAGTGAGTGCAACAGTGCAAAATCCGGTGTCCCGTCGCCCCGCTTCGGCTTCCCGCTCAGGTTGACGGGGAAGAGACGGGGTCCCCAAGACAAGAAGAAGAGCAACAGGGCAGGACGCTGCCCTAACGTTCATGTACTGTGTACGGATACGAGTACCTTTGTACCTTACAAAAAGCCGGCCTGCCGCGCCGACCGCGACAACCTCTTCGGTTGGGCTTCCCTCGAAATTTCCGCAACGGACCGTAACGCCATTCCGCAATCGCGTCGACGGCGACAAACTAGCACCGCCCAGACTACCTACGCAGCACACGCCCACAAGCCACGACTCGCTAGAACGCCCAGGACCAGCGCAGGAACAGCGCGACACAGCGCGATTCAGCGCGACACAATGTCTGACCCGGCTCCCGCAGAAACTCCCGCAGAGGCGCCCGTAGACGCACCCTCACCCACACAAGCGCCCACAACAGCGCCCACAACAGCTCCCACAGAGGCCGAACCTCAACCCCATCGAGATGAAGTCGAGCTGGTGCGTTCCAAATTCCAGCTGCGCTCCCGCCCCGTCGAACAAAAATTGCACGATGCACCGGTGGTGTTAGGATGCTGGTTCAGAGATTACAGGGCGTCGTGCCAAGGGTTTTACTAACCATTAAATAGGGGCCAGGGGAGGATCACGACGACGACGACTATGATGGCTACGAGTCAGGCGATGGTGTATGTAAGCCTCTACGACGTTTTCTCACCACCGACTGACATCTGCTAGTCATCCGCTTCCAGCCTTGTCTCGCTCCAGTCCATGATCTTTGCGTACCACGAGGAAAATGGGCGAACCTACCATGCGATGAGCGCCGGGAAATACTTCATGCCCAACGACGCAGTACGTGCCACCCGATCTTGCCCCGGGCCCACACTGATTAATCCGCGTCATTCTAGTCTGAAGTAGAACGTCTCGGTACGTTCTTTATCAGAAGCACGAGGAATTAGCGGCAACTAACCGCCGCAGACTTGCAACACCATATTTTTCGATTGACGTTTGACGACGAGATCTGCCTGTGCCCCAAAAAGGATGGCGCAAAGCGAGTCCTTGACCTTGGGACAGGGACGGGGATTTGGTGCATCGACTATGGTAAGAAATGACTACCCCATGCCGTTCCGGTGCACGCTAACCCGAGGTCAGCGGACGAGCATCCCGAGGCAGAGGTACTTTCATGACATCCTCTCGAGTCTCACCGAACCGGTCGTTAACTTCTCGCGCTTAGGTGATTGGGGTAGATCTCAGTCCAGTCCAACCAGAATTGTACGCGAGCTCAACCCCGCCTCCCTTGATTTTCGCAGCCTCACTGACATTCATCCAGTGTTCCCCCAAATTGCTCATTTGAGGTACAGTCCGCTCTCCTCCAACGCGGAGAACGACAACTAACCCTGCCAGATCGACGATCTAGAAAAGTACTGGACCTGGACGAAACCATTCGACTTCATTTTTAGCCGCTTTATGACTGGGAGCTTTGCCGATAATGCCGCCATCGTGAGGAAGGTGTATGACCAACTCGAGCCCGGCGGATATTTTGAGGCACAGGATATGGCCCTCCCCATCGGTTGCGACGACGGTACCTTTACAGAGAAGTCGGATCTCTGGACCTGGATGACCTGGCTAATGAAGTCCATGGAAACGATGGGTCGCCCCCTCTCGGCAGCCCAGAAATGGAAGCCGCTGATGGAGGAGGCCGGGTTCGAAGATGTCGTCGAATATGTTTACAAATGGCCGACCAACAGTTGGCCACGCGACCCCAAGTATAAACGACTAGGTGCGTGGGCTCTCCATGACATGGACCCCGTTCTAGAGTCGGCCATCTTGGCGCCGATTACTCGAGCCCTTGGCTGGAGTCAGGAGGAGGCGATCGTACTTGCGGCGAACGCGAGGAAGGTTTTGCGGGATACAAAAGTCCATGCCTATTGGCCGATGTCAGTGCCCCCTGAGGTCAAATAGTTGGGGGCCAAATTCGCTAACGAAGCACAGATATGTTGTCTATGGTCGAAAACCGGCGGCAAAACACGCACCAACAGAACCCGGAGGTGCATGAACAAGAAAACTGCGGACTGCCACATACGAGAGCCTCGGCGCGCGGTAGTGAGCTAGCTACAAATCCTTGTGAAATACGAATACCCATTTATGATTCAGTCGTACTCCATCCAGTCATCGTCTGGTCCTTCACCCCCGCCAAGGACCAGTACTTGGAGGTGAACACCATCTTCTCGCGTTGTGCCTCGACCACCCCGAAGACAGACTCAACATGCTTGTTTCTAGCAATAGGAATGGTTGTCTAATTGGCCTAGAAACACCGCGGACGACGGCGCCCGCGCAGGAAGGTTCTGGATTAACGGGAAACACTGTGATTCGCAGATATAAATGGAGGCCCCCGGTGATCATGTATTTTCAGATTGACAAGTATGGCCGCAACCAGGATGTCTCTCAAACTCTCAAACTTCAATGAGTTTTTCATTGTAGGTATTCCAGAACCTATCATCCCCGAAGGGAAGCCTCGACTGGCCACATAAACCCATACCTTTACGCTTGAATGGTTGTCCAACCCAAAGAAAATGGCCCATCCCCAGCATGGAACGACCACCGTGAGCCACAAGGTTTAATGCTAACGCTAGTCCGTTCCGTGCGCTCTCCCACCCTCCGCAGCGTCGCGGCTTCTGTACCTCTCTTGGTTCAGGTCGAATTATCCACCTCAGTAAGAAGAGCACGGCCCCCGTGAGGGCCCTCATGCCGTCTTGCTTTAGCTCTCTGGACGAGGTTGCGCAAGTCCCATTCATGCCACTGCTCTTGAGCCATATACACCCATTCCTGACGCTCGGCGATCCAGCTCCGGCCGGGCAGGAAGACCTCCAGCATGTAGTACAGCTCTCGGCTGTAAGGGTAATCGACTGTGTGAGGGCCTTCTTGGCTCAAAAACGAGTCGGCGCCCGCGCGCATCTCCGCATCCGACATGCGATAATGAGGGCGCCGGTCAGATGTGTTGCGGCTGTGCCGGCGGATGGATCGCATCGTTGAATCAAGATGCGCTTCCAAGATCCGCGCGTATTGTAGTGGACTGGATAAAGATGCGAGAACGATGCGGCGGTTCCGGGCTAGGAGATCCTGGTTCCAGGGCGGAGAGGTCCCGCGAGGTACCGTCGGGATCGGGACGCCGTTATCCAGGTGGTCTTGCCAGTGCGCAAAGTCCACGGCAGCACAGAGAGCCGTCCAGCGGACCATGCAGGTCACACACGTGCAGTGAAGGGTGTTGTCCGAAAGGGGAATATTTTGTAGGACGCTCCGGGGCGATACAACGACGTCGGAGCGGTCCGGGCTTTGAAGCAAGAGCCGAACCTCCGGATCCACCTCATTTATCGGAACCGGTGGGATCAGGCATCGTTCGAGAATTGGATACCGCAACTGGACAATCCGCCCTACGATGTCGGATTCGTTGGCGAGGAGGAATGCACGGAGCGAGCGGTTGACCCCTGACAAAGCCAAGATATCGCTCGGGCGGAGCAAGTACAAGATTCCCGTGAACAGCTCGAGAGGAAGGTCAAGAAATTCGCGATGCTCATTTTGCGTACTTGATATCGCGGCTTGCGCCCTCTTCTCTCGCCTTCTCCTCTGTCGTTCCGTCCGTTTCGATCTCAAAGCCAGCGGTTGGGTCAGGTCCTCTACAGGTTCTAAGTCTGAATCGCCTTCTCCCACGATGGTTTCCCTTTTGGTCGGCATTTTGTGTTTTGATTGAGCTTGAGCCAAGGATCCACAGAGTCGAGCGCTGCAGCTTGGCATGATTGTATGTACCATCACGTGACCGTGTATTTAGTTTCTCCCATTGCCACAATGTATAGTTAACACTATATCTAACTGTAATATAACCGGATACATGTTCCTGAGGTGAAATTGTCAAAGATCATAGCTAAAATTTGGGAATCTAAACCTGCTTTACGTCGTACACCTGCCGTTAAGCCCAACCAACGTCTGGGAGGTTAATTGCGTCGGTACGCAAGCTTTCTGTTGTGAACTTCAGTATTAAGAGACCGCTTCAAATGGCTGGATGAAAATTCGGGGTCCTCTCTACAGAATTTACTCGATAATTATTAGCACTAAGTCCACGTTCCCTACGTGGATCCTCTTGACCTGGACAATGGTTCACTCGAAGCGTATTCACAACCCTAGTGGGGCGTAGCTGTCTGTCTGGCTGTCCGTTTCACCCTTGTCCACCCGTGATGACAGGATTCTATGAAACCTCAAACTCCCCTAACCTACGTGAAGCACAATGGGCCAATGAGACAAAAGCCAACCGATCCACGCTGCGCCACGCTCCTTCGTCTCCCCAGCGTCATGATTTGCCCATGCGTGTGACCTATCACGGCAGTGCTGACGGGCGAGTGAAAGTAGACGAGACCATCGATAAGACCAATTCCGTGACAAGGATCTTATTTGAGGCGGTCGGGAGGATGAGGGGAAGCCTCTTAAGCTTGAATCCTGCAGCCCGAGGAAGGGACGGAGCAGGTCTTTTCTTTTACTGCAACGAGTTGAGTGTCTGGGCACCGGTCGATGATATGCTGGCCGCGCCGGTTCCCGTGGCTGGTTGTCAAACGCTGAGTTCATCCGTTGATTCTGTTGCGGGAGACGATCACGGAGTATTATGCATGGTGGTTTGACCGCGTGGAGTCACGCTGGAGGAGGCGATATTCGGGCCGTTAGAGGTAGGTAAAACCTTGATGTAGATAATTAAGGAATCTTGTATAAGGTTAGAATGCTTGGCCCGTTATTCTGTGTTACTCGAGAAGCCGAACATCACCAGCATCCTCCGTCCTCAGTAATTCGCCTCCGAGCTGGCACTCGGTATATTCTGATTTATTCCGGTCTATAATACCTCCCAGTCCACTTACACGATTCATTGCAACACTCCCTCACAATGTCCGGCTGCAAGTACTACCCCCCGGAGGACTTGGACGAGCTCGAGGAACTGGCCGAGGCCGCCACCGGCCCGCAGCAAGAGGCTGCGCTCCAAATCATCGCCGCACACTTCCATGATGCGCATCTAGCCTATGGAGTTATGGGGGGCTTGAACTTCTGCGTGCGTGGCTCCGGTCGAGCAACCCAGGATGTGGATGTGGCTGTTAGCAAGAATAGGAGCTTGGAAGCAACACTCGGGCTCCTGTCGGGTGACAACCGGTAAGCGGCTGGAAACCCTGGACTATTACGAATGCTTCTACCCCAAAGTAATCAACCTAGCTGACGGATTTGGTAATGAAATAGCATCACTCGTCCCAAGAGCAAGACGGCCTGGGTCAGCGGCGTAGCGCGTATTTTTGTCCTCGTCGGGCGCCAGCAGGTACAGATTGACCTCAAATGGCAGCGCGCGGAGGGTCACGGTATGCCAGAAGACCTAATGGCTGCTACCGAACTCATCGAAATCGGTGGGCGCACCAAAATGCCCGTCCGTTTCTTCTCGGTTGGGCCGCTCGTAAAGGCCAAATTCCGGTCGTACGGGCGAGACTTTGACGGCGATTACACCGACTTGCGGTTTGTGTGCACCGACAAGCGCTACAGAAACGCCGTCCGGGAAATGGCCGATGCGATCCCGCGAGCTCAACGGATGGAACTTCTCGAGGAAGTTGAGGAGCATAATCCCAAAAGCGTCGCAACCGTTGCGTACGCATTGAAGCTCGACGACACGCCTGCTCCAGAGCCAGCTCGCCCAGCTGCTCAAACTGACAACAACAGGCAGAACCCGAACGGCGAGGGTTCCGGGACCCGGGGGAATGCTGCGAGTGGCCGAGCTGGCCCGAGGATCAGAAACCCCTCCTCCATCAGCTTCGCCCCAACGACCGCGGGCGCGTCGACATCGACCCCAAGGGCGACGACAAACACAACAACGACGACGACAACCAGGAGCAACAACACCGAGGCTAGTGGAAGCGGCGTAAGGCGGGAAAGAGCACCGCCCAACCCACCCTCCAACGCCCCAAAGTCGGAAGGGACTGCGGATAAGCCCAGGTCTCTAACCTCGAAACTTCGCACCTTGACCTTTTCCGACACACCCCAAGGTCCCTCCCCGCAATCGCCGACAACCAAAAACGCGGCGCCGCGGAAGCCAGCGAGACGAATTGCCACGGCGTCGAGTTCCAACCAACAACGTGACCGACCTCCCCCTGTCCCTCCAGTCGTCAACCTGCGTGGTGGGAAGAAACGGGAAGAGGACTAGAACAGAAGCTGGGATGTATGGAATATCGGCTGGACCGGATTGCTTGGGAGATGATAGGAGTGGGATGGTTCTTTGATGGGTGATCGTGAGGTGTATATGGACTGATCAGGCTTGTACATATCAGTATCTCAATAAATTCCGTACAAATTCTACCATGGCTCGGCCAAGACTGCACACATACGTACTCTAGAACCAAACATGATAGATCGTATATGCCGAGTTGTTTTGCAGTCTCCCAGCGCTTGTTTGTCCTTGGCCTCAAGGTTTATGTTATTAGGTACTTTGCATTCGGAAAAGATCTTAGTGGAACGGGAAAGACATGATAGCTCCGGTATCTTCACTTTATCGTCAAACCTAGGTATTCTTGTAAGCGTCACTCGTGGGTATCTACCAGTATGGTTTCCGGAGTAGCTCAGCACTGTTCCATCTACTTGACCTATTCATCAAGGACGATAAGTTGGGGGAAAAGTCAAACTGTGATCAACTAAAAAACACAATAGGAGAGCAAAAAATAAACTGACGTGATGTTTCAACACGCAGCAGTCCTTCGCCTGGGCTGGAACAGAGTTTCAGGGGTTGGGCGGGCCACGTTTCGCGTGCTGAGAGAGGCAAAGATCCACTGCAAGCACCATCCAAGTGGGGCGGTCGCCCGTTGCAAACTGTTGCTCACCCACCTTTTCAACATTGGCGAACCGGTTTCCGACAGCGCCCTGCAGGGCAATCTGCATCAGCTTCAGCGGGGATAACGACCCACACAAGCCACACTTCCGTCCCATCGCGACTTGGAATGGCCATGGCTAACGAGCTTGGACGACCTGCGACGCCGTTTTCCATGCCACCCATGCCGCGCACGCCCTCGTCGCAACCCGGATAAGATGTCGGCCTACGGCAGAAACTGGCCGTTCTGCTTCGTGCCCGGAAGGATACGCCGCACCATGGCCCTCGACCGACGCCTCGGGCGAGTAATCGCCATCGCCGCGGTCTTCACAGCCTTGATGCTACTGCTGCGACCGGCCCGACCACACTTCGGCTTCGACTCGAACGGGCGCGACCACGCAGACGGCAACACCCCTTCAGGCTCCGACCGGCCACAGGTCCGCTTCAAAGCTAGCGGCTTCGACTGGACCACCGTGGCCCAGCGGTACCCCGTCTCACTGACACACACGCTGCCCACGGGCTCTCCAAAGCAGCTGCCCCCCGTGCAACATGCCTTCACGGGTTATATCCACGATACCACGACCCACGCACGACAGCAAGCTGTGCGAGCGGCATTTGTCAAGAGCTGGAAGAGCTACAAGAAGGAGGCATGGCTGCGGGATGAGTTAGCCCCTGTGAGTGGTGGAGGGAAGACTACATTTGGTGGCTGGGCGGCGACTCTCGTGGATGCCCTCGACACACTCTGGATAATGGAACTCAAAGACGAATTCTACGAGGCTGCCGCTGCCGCTGCCCAGCTGGACTGGGCCCATACGTCCGACACTGCGGCGAATATGTTTGAGACCACCATTCGCCATCTTGCCGGCTTGCTGAGCGCCTACGATCTCAGCCATGAGCCTGCGCTCCTTGAAAAGGCGACCGAGCTAGGCAACATGCTGTACATGGGCTTTGACACGCCCAACCGCATGCCGGGATTCTGGTTCAACTTCCAGGACGCCCGAGACGGCCGCCAAGTCGCGGGCACGAACGACCCTTCAGCCAGCCCGTGCTCGCTCTCGCTCGAGTTCACCCGTCTGTCCCTGCTCACGGGCGACCCCAAGTTCTATGACGCCATTGCCCGGATTACCGATTTCCTTGAACGCACGCAGAGCGAATCCCAGCTGCCGGGCATCTGGCCGAAACTGATCAATTTCCGTGAACAGAGCGTCGACCGCGAGGGCGGCTTCACCCTCGGCGCGCTTGCTGACTCGCTGTACGAATACCTGCCGAAGATGACGGCGTTGTTGGGTGGACAGCTACCGGGCTACGAGAAAATGTACCGTGCGGCCATGAAGACAGCCAAACAGCACATGCTCTTTCGGCCCATGGTCCCCGATAATGATGCCGAGGGCCAGGGCGTTTTGTTCGCTGGTGACGCGGTTGTCCACGAGAATGGTATCGATCATATTGCCGAGGGTCAACACTTGTCATGCTTTGCAGGCGGCATGTTTGGGCTCGGAGGCAAATTGTACGATATCCCAGACTACGTCGACCTCGGCGAGCGGCTTGCGCGCGGTTGTTCGTGGGCCTACAGTGTCTTCCCCACCGGCCTGATGCCTGAGATTTTCACCATGATCGAATGTGAATCCATTGATGGACCATGCCCCTGGAATGAGAAGCGGTGGAAGAAAGAAGGCAACACCAAACTCCCCAAGGGCTTCAAGACAGCCCGTGACACGCGTTACATTCTCCGCCCGGAAGCTATCGAGAGCATCTTCCTGATGTATCGCATGACCGGGAAGGAGGAATACCGCGACTTTGCCTGGCGCATGTTCCAGGCCATTATGAAAGCCACCGAGACCCCTCTGGCCAACTCGGCGATTGCCGACGTCACGACACATGGAGCACCGGCGAAGTCTGATTCCATGGAGGTAAGCCAAGCTCCCTCCTCCATTCTACTTCTTCCCAGTGTCACAGTGATATGAACCCCTGCTCACTCCCCTCTTGCAGAGCTTCTGGCTCGCCGAAACGCTCAAATACTTTTACCTCATCTTCTCGCCACCGGATCTCATCAGCCTCGATGACTACGTCCTAAACACCGAGGCCCACCCCTTGCGACGAGCTAAGCCTGCCTAAACCTGCCGCAGTTTGATGTAATCTTGTAAACCCAACAGACACCGGGCCTTTTGGCACAAAAGTCATGACACGAGGGGCGAGGCCCCGCTCATGAATCACTTGAAATGTATATAAACTGCTTATACCCATGATTAGCAGCCTTTTTGAAGGGTTGTGCGAGGATGGGGAGAAAAATTACCAGAACGGAGGGAGATACTTTTTTTAGCGGCAGGTATGCCAGCACGGCGCCTGAAACTTGAATCACAGTTGGAGTTTCTCCCTATCCACCTACCTTCGGTACCTTATTCTGTCGGTCCAAGTCCCCCTATTGCCCACCTGGTTTACTTTGGGGCCCGACCCTTCCGGTCGAACATAGAACAGCCACAATTAACAAATGGAGTGTCGTCGATTGTCCAGCCACCACCCATCGCAACATCACATAGACCTCATAGAACACTAGTAAAAGCTTGTTTAGCCATAAGATTGGTATTTGTCTCCGGCTAAAGGAGAAATAAAGTAGTAGTCGTCTCAGCAACTAATATGCCACCCTACGGTCAAACTCCAAGCCAAGTGCAGCCAGACTCAAGCCCCAGCACAAACTCCAGTTCACAAAAGAAAAGCTGGAAGAATAAAAGCAAGCCACCGCGCCATCTTGACACCCCAACGTGAACTCCGGGCATCCCAAGTCACACCCAAACAAACACCACGCCACCCAGTTCATAATTTTGTTTGTCACCGCCAGAGTCACGCCAGCCAAACATGTAATTACATAAAAATTGACAAACGCGCAGCCCCAAACATGCCTTTTCCACGCCTTGATACGAGAAGGAAAGAAAGTGAGAAGAAGAAGGAAATTAAAGAAATAACAGAGTTCGAGAAAAGAGCAGTAGAAAAGAACCCGGCCAGCCAAGCTACTACTTTGCCGAAAACAGCCTCCGCCGGACGTTCTACGCCCCGCCGCGGTTCCGCAAACTGCTCACTCGTCCCAGGCCGAGCCACTTCCTCTTACCACCACCACCACCGCCGCTGCTGGTGCTGCTGTTCGCAAGCGAAGCACCCCCCATTTCAGGGTTCTCAATCCCCGGAGGCAAGACGCTGCCGTTACTTCCACCCCATGATCGGCGGGATGTCGATTTCTTCGCGGGGGGTGTGGCCACAGGAGCACCACCACTGCCGTTGTTCACACCCGTGCTCGGCACCTCGGTGCTGAGTCCATAATGCGTGCCGGCGCCGTTCTCCAGGGCAACACCACCATCTAAATCTTCCTCCTCTGTCGCCCCAGTGCCCCGATGTCCGTACCCGGGCGAGTCCTCCATAACACCGCCAGCTTTGCTCCTCAAAATCGGTGGCGGTGTTGCACCGGTCCGCTCTTCATCGCCCACCGAACCGCGCCGCACCCACGACGGCATGCCGATGCTCATGGATGTCGAACCAGAGCCGTTCCTCGCGGCCTGTCCCTGCGGCGGGGGAGGTCGGAAAGCCGTTTCCGTCGGCGGGGCACTAGCAGGGGGAGCAGGGAGATCACCAGCCGAGGCGGGCCCGCCTGAGCCTGAAATCGAGCGACGGAAAAAACTGTTGAGGCCGCGGGAGCGGGGCCGAGAAGACTGCGCCGGGGGCGGATAGTGCCGCTGCTGTTTGCCAGGAAGAGGCTGAGACGATGGGGAGTCCTGCGAGTTGTGCTGCCGAGGGGGCATCGGGGCCGCAGGAGGGGGGGCCTGGAGCTGCTTTGGCGGGACGGTCATGGCTCGGTCTTGTTTCAGGCCAAGCTCGGTCGAATGATGGCGAGGCGCGGGCGACGAACGGGCATCGGTGCTGTTACTCCGCGACCTACTGCTGCGTCCTGCCGTGGCGGGTGTGTTGCTGCCATTCGTATACGGTGTGTATGGCGAGCTGGATGGGCCAGCACGCGACGACGACGACGGCTGCGAGATGCCTTCCGTTCCAGGCGAGACATCTGCAGCGGCCACACCAGTCCGGGCGAATAAGCTGGAGCGCCGGTTGGGCGGGGGAACCGGTGGAGCGACCGTTCCGCGTACCGGGGTCATCCTTCCACCATTGGGAACTCCCGAACGAGGAAGTGGGGGGGTATAGATCTCAACGGTCTCCGTGTCCGCCGGGATGGACGCTGTTGTCGGGGAATACCCTTTGTAACCCTTCCCTGCAAGGGCTCCAAACATGGCATCCGCAGCCCAGCCAGCCTTGGAGGACGGTGGGAAAGAAAAGAGATCGGGCGAGAGACGCTCGTCAACAGGGTCTGTATCCGCTTGGGATGCCGAGCTCATGGGATCCAAGCCGTCCGTATCCTCTGGCTTCATGCTTTCGCGGAGCCAGGTATCCACGCTTGACGTTGTCGATACCCTTCGATGATGGGCCCGGAACTTTAAGCCATCTCCACCCGGCGTACTGTCGTCGCGAACGCGCCCACCAACCAGAGCCAAAGTGGGATGCAGAGTGGGCGTATCGGTCTGGCCAGCGCGGGAAGGCGGCTTGGGCTCGTGTTGACCCGAGGCCCTTGACGTGTTGGTTCCAGTCAAAGACAAAAAGCTGCGGCCGTTCTCGGCGTACTGACGATCCCTTGGTGGGCTGTCGTTCTGAGGCAGCGTGCTGGTGGACAATGTGTCGGGCGTTGGCGGCAATGTCTGGGGGCTACTGAACTGCACTTGCGTGAGGACCTTCTCAAGTGCCTCTCGTTTCTCCTTTTTCGACTTCGGCCTGTTGTGGGAAGACTGCGGACGAACGGACGGCGAATGCTGTTTCGCTCCAGTGGGTGTTCCCGATGAAGCTCTCATGGGCGTTGGCGTTGAACCCAGTCTCTCCACTCGCTGGAGCGGAGAAGACACCGGTTCGAGCATCCCAACAATGCTGTGGTACGGGCCACTCGCGGTTCGTGAACTATTGGCGCGCTGTTGGTTGGATGGTGTGGATGTTCTCACTTTCGTCGGCGAATCAATCGGGGCCGGGGTTCTGGATGAATCGCCTTCCCAAGGCCAAGGGCTGTAACCTCTCGGTGGCGAGGAAACGTCCACGGTATGAGTCCGGCCATATACGCTGACGAAGGAGCTCTCGCTGAGGTCACTCAGCGCGGGGCTAGCTAGCCTGGGGTCGACACGGGTGGTCTCTGGCGTGTCTTCGGCGAGTCGTGGCAGGTGCAACGCGCTCTCACCTGCAATGGCACCCAAGTAGACTTCTCTCAGGTTATCAGCGTTCTCGCTGCGCTCCGAAACGAAACTCGGCATCCGGACGGGTGTCTTGGCGTCACCGGGGTCCAATCGCATCTGCTTCGGAGTCGGGGTATTGACGGGCGAAGCGATCCGGGGGTATGCGGTGTCATCTGTTTCCACTTGCTGCACCATCTTCCGCTCTAGCAGGAGCTGCTCAACCCTCTTCTCTAACGTGACAATCATGTCGATGGCCTCCTCGACGGCCTTGTCCCGTTTCTCGAGCTCATGTACCAGGGAATCGTTCAATTGGTCCCTTTCTTTGAGCTCACGCTCCAAAGTTTCCATCCTCTCCTCGAGGGCGGCCTGCTTCTCCCGTCGGTGGTAAAGCTCCAGCTTCAGGTCGAAGTTCTGCTTGTGCAATGTAGACAGGGTCTGTTCCATCTCCTTGACGCCCAGACCCTTCTTTGCCTCGCCGGAACTCGGACGGTAGCTGTTGCTCGGGGACGGGCTTCGCACATGTCGTGAGCCAGCCGAGGAAGATAGCTTGTCAGCGCTCGATTGGGAGGACATTCTATCGCTCTCGATCTTCCGTGATCGCTGGAGTCGCTCGAGGAGGAGGGGAGATATTGCGGAGGCTGGTGACGATGATGGGTCATGTTCTGTGTTGATTCGGTGAGGTTTGTTGGATGCGCTGCTGCTCCTCAGCTGAGGAGGCCCGTAGCTCTCCATTTTGTGAGTCCCGGACTCCCAGGATGTGGTCTGCGGGGAGAATATAGGAGATTGGTCGGACAAAGGCTGGTCGTGCAAAGTCGGAAAATGTGATGAGGGCTCCGACCCAGAGAATTGGAAAAGGAAAAGGGTCGGGAAAAAAATGATGGTGAATATTTAGGGTCTGACCGCTCTCTGCAATGGAAGGGAGGGCCAAAAAGTCGTTACGAATAGAGGCTGGCATCCCGTCGCGTGGTTTGGTTTGAGTTTAGGGCGTGCCCGGCATGAGGTGGGAAGCAGGAGCCAAAGTGCTTGCAGGAACATCCAGGAACTCCTGCTGAGCTTCAGTGGAACAGTGGGCCTGTGCACCCGATCAGGCTAGTGCCCGCGGGAGGCAGCAGGAAGTGTGAGTGGGGCAGCATCTTCGCTGGGTCCAGCCTCTGCAGCAAGGTACAAGACCAGAACAACCACCAGAACCACATAACCTTAACAGTGGGGGATTCTAGAACCAAGTTGAGTCTTTTCCATGGAATGCAAACTACCTCCTACTCTTGTGAAGTGCCATATTGGGTGGTCTTTACCATTTTTTAAAAAAAATCTAAGCTTTGACCTCTTATCGACTTCGACCGTAATGGTTTCTTTCCTTCTTCCGACTGCACCCCCAAATCCAATTCTTCTCTGCTTTTTTTGTCATCCCAGCCTCTCACAAGGCCGCGCCTCACAAGGAATGGAGTGACTGCCAATCAACAGCCCCGTCACCCGCACCCATCGTCCCGGGATTGGCTTGGATGCAACCAAGCTCACCCAACATTTCAGGGACCATCAACCGTGGAGCATGCAAAAACAAGGGGTATTCAACACACTTGTTTGCCTTTTTGGTTCCAACCCGAGTGAGTCTCCCGCCAGGCGGAAATCTTCACCTCACATTCTCAACAGCAAAAGGCGATCCATAAAGACAAAGGAGTGGGCATTCCAAACAGTTCCTAAAGTACGTTATAAAGGCAGATTTCGGCAATTCTGTCTGCGCCGTTTTTACCCCGCAGGTGGTCCATTCACTGACCCCTTGGCCTTTTGTCAATTGCTGACAATCCCACCATTTCCTGAAAGGGACGCAACACGCCGGGACGCTGGGACCATGGAACATCGAGTTGGCCCACTGGGTCGTTGCGGCTTCTTTTGCAGCGTTCTCTCAATCTGGCAGAATTGGAACTCGTACAAGCATGCTTTGTCTCTGGAACTCTCACGCTAGTGCATCTGGTTGGCAAATACTGGCCCTGAGCTCCTGAGCTCACCGCGCCATGCAGGCAAACCACACGGGACTCCACATCATGAGGCGGTCAAGCTAACCAGCCAGTCGGCGTTGCAGCTTGTCAATAGAAAAAGCGTGAGAGTGAAACGAGGGACGGAGGGAGAGGAACAGAGGAACAGAGAAACGCCACGAAAGTAACGGGGAGCTCCAAACTCAACCGCGCTCGACGGTGATGTGCTTACTTTCTGCAACGCTTCCGATTCACTTTGACTACCACACAAGATCCCCAACCTGACTCCCCATCTTTTCCCTGACAACATTGCTCGTCAATTCCATCAAACGGTCGGCCAGTTCCTCGCTCTGTGATAAGGCCGTCCCTGGCTCCGGTATGGTCGGGGCGCAAATGTACTGGCCAGAACGGTCCGCCATGGTAATGGCGAAGACCGTGGGCACGGCGCCCTCAAATTGGTCCTTCTTGAACGGCTCCAAGCCGTAGGACATGGCGTACCCCCCGAGCGGGAACCTGCCTCTCCCAATCATCAATCAGCAGAAGAACAGCCAGCAACATTCACTACAAGGTGATGGGCATAGTACGTACGCCTCGAAGATATCCGCCCGGCTCTGCTTCGAGCTCACAAATCCCGGGTGTGTGGCATTCATCAACACCCTCGGCCATCCATTCCGCGTCACCTTCCGGTCGAACCACCGCGCGGACAAGATTCCGGCCAACTTGCTCCGCCCATACTGTCCATTAGCACCCATATCTGCGTTGATCTCATCCAAGCTCGCAAATCGTGTCCCTTTCGGTGCTGCGTTGTGTGCGTTGCTGGCTTGGTTGCTGATGCGCACTACGGTATCATACGCTTGTGCCGTCTGCTTCATGAGCGGGAGTAACTGGCTAGTCAGAATGGTGGGGCCGAAGTGGTTGACGGCCATGTGCCGGTCGACGCCATACGAGGTGAGCTGAGGTGTCATAATGCCGCGCCCAGCATTGTTCACGAGGATGTCGAGCCGGTCAGTATCCTGTCGGATGCTCTCCGCGACCGCCTTGACTCGTGGCCAGTCGGAGAGGTCACATTGTTTCCAGAACGTGCGGTCGGCTTTGTCGCGGCCGAGCTCCTGGGCAATGGCGTTTTTGGCGCCGTCGACAACTTCTTGAGAGACAGAAAGAATGTACAGTTTGGCGATGTTGTGTTTCAGCAACGTGTAAGTGACGCCAAACCCGATGCCCTCGCTCCCTCCGGTGACGAGCGCTACTTTCCCGGAAAGGTCCGGGCAGTCGTCCAGTTTAAACTGGTGTGAGCCAAGGGCCGTGGCTGGTCCACCGAGGTTCTCCGCTATGGTATTCTAGATGCGCCAGTTAGTTAATATCAACCGCGCTGCGAATTATGAGTTGGACAGTAATATACCTTGATACCTTGCATTGTCGTTTCCGAAGTAACCCCTAAAGACACACAACCTGTTGAGATTCCTCTCCTTGTGTTTAATTTATCTTCCTGTATAAACCTGCGGGGCGCCGTCCCGAGTGCCTGTGACGATGGCTTTGGGGAAAGATTAAGACAAGCCTTCAAATGTTGAACAGATAGCTGAGGGGGCATATTCGCCACAAATTAAGCAGTCTTCTCGTCTTGGTTGGTTGAACAACAATCCTTTGGGTAGTTTTGGGACTTACATGATTGATGTGGAATGTACATGGCCGGTCACATACAATTTAAGATGACGTCTGTATTTCCGGTTCACCATCACCTGCCCGAGTCAGGTCTGTATTACCATAATTACACTGCACCACAGGTTTACGTCTGAGTCGTAAATATTTTACCGAATTTTTAACACGGGGTAGTGTCTTCTATCAGGCTCTAAATGACACCATTTCTCTTCCCAATTGATGCCCATTACCCAACTTGCCCGCGATAAATCCAAGACCTCAAACCCACTATTACCTCCCCGTCAACTCCGCGATAATTCCCTCAAAGGCGTTCAGGGAATCCAAGTCCTCGTTCTCCTTCTTCAGCTCCAATGCCTTCGCCTTAAACTTGGGCCCTTCTTCTTCACTAAGCACCTTCTCCACAGCCGCGCGGATCGCCTCCTCCGTCGCTTTCTGCGTCCGCAGGTTGACCCCAACGCCGATCCACTCGGCGCGCGCGCTCACCTCGGCCTTGTCAGCGACTGTGCCGGCCAGGACCATGGGTACGCCGTTCATGATGCCGTGCATGAAGCCGCCGTAGCCGGCGTTGGTGACAAAGACATCGGCGTAGGGCAGCAACGCATCGTAGGCAAGGTAGTCGATGACCAAGGTGTTGGCGGGGATGGGTGCAGGAGCGCCGTCGCTCGTCTTGAGGGTGGCTCCGCGGACTCCGAGGGTGGCAACCACGATGAGGTCGGAGCGGTCGCCAAGAGTCTTGATGGTTGGGAGGAGGAGATCATCGTAGTCCAGATGGGCAGTTCCCTGGGTGACGAAGACGACCTTCTTCTTGTCTGGAGAGCCGGCGGGAAGGGCTGCATTGGCTGTGATGGTTGGCCACCAAGTGGGATAGACAAACTTTGCGTCCGGGCGCTGCAGGGGGAGGCCACCGATGAACCGCATCCTGGGGGATGGGTTGCTCATGGGGTAGTCTAAGCTAGGGCTAGCAGCGAAGACAGTAACATCGCCCAGGTCGAAGATGAAGTCGAACAATCCGCCTGTGATCGGTCGAGTGGTACCAAGAGTCTTGTGGATGCCCTCCCAATGGGTAACAACAGATCCGGTTACGGCTTTGAACCCCCCTGCCATCTGCTTCCAGAGAGCCAAGTTCTCGGGTGTTGGGTCGTAGGGGATGCCGGGACCAAACGGAGGGACGCTACCGTCCTCCGTGATGTTGATACTGGTATGAAAGTTGATCACTTTGGGGAATGAGGTGTATCCTTCGGGCAAGGGCGCGCCATATGCAAAAGGAGAGAGGCTGCAGGAAAGGCTCTCATGGAGCAGGAGAACCTCGCGGTCGGGATATTCTCGACGGACACGCTCCAGCGTGTCCTTGAGCACACGGTGGGAATCGTGAGTCGAATCGGCGAAAAGATGCCGCAAATCCCACATCACATCGGCATCGGCCGGCCGCGAGGCGTGCACCTTCTCCCAGTCCCATGGGTTTTCGATGAACTGAGCGCCCGTCTTCTCGATGCCGGGCTTCAGTTCAGAGCCGGTAATAAAATAGACAGTGTACCCGTTCTGGACTAGATAAGCGGAGATTTTGGTCAACCCGGCGGCGTGGCCGGCGGCAGGAAACGCTGTGGCCACTACAATCGGCTTGGACTTTGTTGACGCCATGGTGAGCTGGTGACAGTGTTCGGCTTCTACACGTGAAGTAAATGGAAGAAATGGGTGACAATGCTTAGGAGTCGGTTGATGAGGAGTTACTCTCGAGGAGCATGCCGAGTAGTGCTCAACATGAGGAGGAGAGATCTCCTTTTATCTGTTTGGGGTCGACTTGATCATGGAATTTAGGCAGGAGTAGTAACCCACCCAACCACCGCATCAGATATCTCTCGAAAGGCTGAGCCACAGCTGAGCTGTTAAAAAATCCTTCGGTTCCTAGGCGAAGCCATCAACACCTCAAAAATGGGCGGGTCCCAGTACGACGGTAGGCTAACGTGATCCCAGAAATGGGCCCTCGGACTCGAAACAATACACATCTGAAAAGTCTCCGAGGCCGTCGTTCCCCACCTACAAAATAACGCCATTTCCTAGAGAAGGTCGGCCTAGCTCTGCCCCGACAAAATCCCAATAAGAGCCCGTGAGACGCCGGGATGGCATGGTGCACGGAGATGCTCGGTCATCTTGGTGACCCTGGCAACCCGGCGCTGACGCCAGGAGGCCGGTCGCTGTTGACTGCGTTCCGAGCGCCGGCATGGATAGGCAGGGCAAAAAATAGAAGCGCCGCGCCGTAACCCGGCCAATGTGAACGAGTTTCCCCTATGCTTTTTAGGCGCGGGCGAGTCGATTCGTTCCTCCAGGATCTCCGACTAGTGTATTTCGTCAGACGAAAGTCTTGGTGAGGTGTTGCGATGTGGAATCATGAAGGATGAGTTGCTCGAGGTAAAGGCCAATTGTGCGGGCACATGCCCCTAACGTTCGTTAAGACATCCCTAGATTGACCAAAGGCCAGGGGTTCCTGTGGCTGACAGTGGCTGCCCACAGCTTGAGCCGCTCAGCCAAGGCCGCTGCGGGGTGCACGGTCCGGAGTTATGGCGGATGGAAGTTTAATTGGTTGTAGCATGGTCGACACAAAGACGCGTCAAGCGCGTTCGTTGCAGATTCCACATCTCATCCCGGTCCGCCAAATGCACCCACCACTGCCTGCTTCTCCAGCTAGGTGTGCCCCATTCAACAACTCAGCAACAACACATTTCAAAGGCACCAACCCATAACAGGTCAACAAAAATGTCGGACTTCGAAGATGAAATGGACATTGATGTCCAACCCTCAAAGGATGTCAAATTCTCGTCGGAGAACACCGCCAAGGGCAAACGTAGCGCTGCAAACCTGCCTGTCGAGGCGGAAGATAGCTTGCCATGGTCCGTTACCACATGATAAAAGTAGAAGCTAAGGACGATAACTGATGTGAAGGGGTTTTCCACAGGGTTGAGAAATATCGCCCAGTATCGCTGTCCGATGTATCCGGTCACCAAGACATCCTCGCGACCATCAACAAATTCGTCGACTCGAACCGACTTCCCCACCTTCTTCTCTACGGCCCACCAGGGACAGGAAAGACGTCCACCATCCTCGCTCTCGCCCGTCGCATCTATGGCACCGAAAACATGCGCCAGATGGTTCTCGAGCTCAACGCCTCAGATGACCGTGGCATTGACGTTGTGCGAGAACAAATCAAGACCTTCGCGTCGACGAAACAAATCTTTACTATGGGCGCATCGGCCTCGCGATCAGGCATTGCTGGGTTCAAGCTCATCATCCTCGACGAGGCCGATGCCATGACAAACACGGCGCAAATGGCACTCCGCCGTATTATGGAAAAATACACGGCCAACACGCGCTTCTGCATCATTGCCAACTACTCCCACAAACTCAGTCCAGCCCTGCTTTCCCGGTGCACACGCTTCCGCTTCAGCCCGTTGAAGGAGCAAGATATCCGAGTGCTGGTGGACAAGGTTATTGAAGAGGAGAACGTCAAGATCATGCCAGAGGCAACCGAGTCGTTAGTGCGCCTCAGCAAGGGCGATATGCGTCGGGCCTTGAACGTCTTGCAGGCGTGCCATGCGTCAAGTATGCAGCCCCCGCCCGGCAACGTAGTGGACAAATCACGTACTAACACAAACGCACAGGTACACCACTGCAACCCCGGGACGGCCCCAAGGTCTCCGAGAAAGACGTCGTTCGCGAAACCATCACTACCCAAACCATCTACAACTGCGTCGCCGCACCACAACCTGACGCTATCAAGAAGATTCTCAACATATTGCTGAGCACAAGTGACGTCACGTCATGTCTATCCACAATCAATACACTAAAAGTCTCACAAGGCCTCGCACTTGCCGACATCATTACCGCGCTATCGGAGGAGCTGGTAAAACTGGAGGTAAAGCCACAAGCCATGATTACTTGGCTGGACGCTCTTGCAGATGTGGAACACAGGGTGTCAAGTGGTGCGAACGAGGCGATACAAACATCTGCCGTTGTAGGCGCTATACGGAATGGGGCAGAATTGATGGGCTGAGCCGGAGCTCGCCGCGTTCCACTGATGGACAAAACCAAGCTCACCGCTATGACCGATACCGAGAACCACAGATTCTGGGGGGTGTCATTAATCCTGCTTATTGAAGACGGAATGCCATTTCGCGCGCTACGGCGAGTGGTGGTTGGCTATCACGGCTCTAAACCACTAAGACTGCCACATGGATCCGGAGGGTGCCTGTTGAAGTACCGCAAGGCACAGTCCAAATTTAAACCCTAAGCGACCCATCGTTTCGGTCGGTTCACTCACACCTCAGATGATAGGACGCGTCTTGTTGCGCTAGACAATTCGATAGTTGATATCATACCAGCTAAACTCAAATCCGGCTTCATATAACCTCGCCCAACAGGGTCATACGAAACAGTGCGCCACAACTAAGTCCAATACCGGTAACTTGGGTGCGTGTTCCCAAGCTTCTCCTGTTCTTCCTCTGTCAAGCCTTGGAGCCGGTGGTCGCGCTTGCCAGCTGCTCTGGCCTTGTTCTCATACATGCAGTAGAAGATTCCGAAAAGAGACAGGAGCACCGTGGCGAGCTGGCCGCACAAGTTGATGGTGTGGCCGGTGTGGTATTTGGGGGCGTCTCCCTTGGTGTAAGTCCATCTAACGAAACGATTAGCCGGTGGTAATCCAAAGCGCAAGAGTAGTTTAGACGACGAAGGGGTGCTTACGTTGCCACGATTCCACCAATCGTACCAAGTGTAACGACGTATCCGGAGCTCACAGCACGAACCGAAGGACCAGCCGAATCTTGATACGTGTCAGTTAGTAAAAGATCAGGTGGAACAAGCACAGATACAAGAATTCGGTCAGGCTTACTGTTCATCGCCCAGCTCAGGAAGCCTGGGCCACCGGGGAAGGCCCCCACGGTCACAAAGTAGAGAGCCATGTAACGAATTTCAGGTTGTTCCACCCACCGAAGGATGGCAAACCCAACGGCCGCAAGACAGGAAAATGCGGCAAGCCATGCACCACGCTGGTGTGTCTTGTCACTCCCGTACGCCACGGCAATAGCCACCAGACACGCAGCCACGTATGGTGGGACCGAGTACAATTGCGCTTTGGTGTCAGTCCACCCGAGGTCCTTCAGAATCGTGGGCATGAACACGGAAAGCCCCTGGACGGTGATGTTGATGAGGAAGAAGCCCAGCGCGCAGGTGTAGTTGTGGATGGACAGAACGGCCTGTCGGATGTCCTTCCAGGTGACCTTAGCGTTAGGATCTGCCTTGTGCTCGCGGATGAGGCGCTCAGCAGCAATGCGGCGCTCGCGCGGCGTCAGGAAGTGGGCCTCGCTCGGGTTCGTGGGCATCCAGATGGGGGCCACCGCGCCGATAATCATGGTGACGAGGCCCTCGAAGAAGAAGATGTTGCGCCAGCGCGCGATGCGCATTGAGGCCACGCCCCATTCCGGAATCCGCGAAAGGCCCGTTGCCAATAGGCCGCCGAAAGCACCAGCAATGGAAGCCGCCGAGACGTAAATACCCACGCGGAAGAGCAGCTCGTTGCGCTTATAGAAGCAGCTGAGGAAGAAGGCGAGCCCCGGGAACGCGCCGCCCTCAAAGATGCCCAGCAACACGCGGACTCCCATGAGGCCGCCAAAATCACGGACGAACGCGGTGCATAGCGAGACCAGGCCGAAGCCGCAGACGAGGAAGGGCAGGAAATACTGGGGACCGACATGCTTGAGGAGGATGTTACTAGGTACCTCGACGAGCAGGTAGATGATGTAGAAGATGGACAGCGCCCAGTTGAACCGCACGCCCTCGTTGAGGTTCAGGTCGTCGGACAGGCCCTGAATGCTCGCATTGCCGATGTTGATGCGGTCGAGGAAGCAGAGCATGTACAGCACCGTGACCAGAGGCACCGTGTGCCAATCAATCTTGCGCCGGAGCGCCGTTTCTTCCTCCTCGGTCCACTCGAGCTCGGAGTCGGGAGCACTGAGGTCAGACGAGTCGCCCTCCTTCGGCGAACGGGCGCGGGACTCCTCAACCTGCTGAGCTACGACGCGATGTTAGTCGGCCAAGACTCCCCAAAAACGCGAGAGGGGTGAGCACGGAGTATTGTTTCGATTCTCGGCGTGGAAGCGAAAGTTTCGACGTACCGATCTCCTTCTCTGTCTCCATCCTGGCGGGTATTCACGAACTGTCTCGTAATAAAGAGAGATACTCCGTTGACTCCACGACACAGCAATGGAATGGGGACGAGACACCACAGTGACGATCAATCAGGACAAGAACACCAGAACCATCGCCTGTTGCCCAGCAGTGGGGGGGCAGCACATTTTGACTTTTTGACTGGGAACTTAACACGTGGGGGACAAGGCTCTTCTTTCTTGACGGTTGCATCGCGGACCGCCCAAGCACACATCTTGCCCTGGAGCTTCCCCTTAGTTTGACCCCTGTGAACTCGGGTTGGTGGAAGTGCCATTCACAGACAGAGTTTGAGGAGGAACCAATTACAGCCCTGTCGGTTGAGTACAACCGGGGCGGGAATGGAAAAGGAAATGGACTCGCAGACTCGGTAAGCTTAGTTCAAAACGCGGCTTGACGGACGCCGGTTGTTGAACTTGTTCAAGGGTGGACAAATCACAGAATCCATGCAGCGGTTCGGGAGGTCAACCGGCGAGGCCGGTCAGGCGAGCTGGATGACTAGGATGTGTGCTGAGGCCTGCGGATAGAAGATTCGGCAATTCGATTTGGGCCCGCTTGCCGTCTCAAAACAGCCTAGAAAGCTACCTGCCAAGCTATGCCGAGAAACGTGAGAATGCGGGGGAGGCAAGGTCAAGGGCAAGACGAGGAGGAGGAAAATTGGAGGAGATTGATCAACAGAGTGTGCTCCCCACAGATCTCAAGTTGAGAACTTTCTATTTGGAGATTTGGAGGAAAGAGTCGAGATGAATCGATGATGGGAACTATTTTCTTGGCCGCGATGAGAGTTTCCGGGTTCTTCACCCCACTTTCATGATCGCCTTGCTCAGAGTGGTACTCCGAAGAAACGGCAGTTCGCTCAAGCTTCCTAGCCTGCCCCTCTCCCATAACCGAGCGTTCAGGGGGTGTTGGTGGTGTTGGAGTGCAACCACCCTGTACCACTGTGGTCGGCGAGAGATAGCCCCGAAAGGGCCCGGATCCCGCTTGACGAGCAGCTTCAGTCGTGTTTTCTCGATCATCCAACTGGTCGGCTCGGCTTCCTGCATGATGTTGGTGCGAAGGTTGCAATCAGCCTGTTGTGGTGGCCAAATTGGGGAGCTCCCAAACCGAACGTCTCCCTCGGGAGAGCATAATTTATTTTGGGGTAGCACTAACGTGATCCTCGGACCAGGAAACATCTTACGGCCGTTCACTACAGCCAGACATTCGAAACCGTTAATTACAACCTTAGTTGAACCCCTTTTCCTTCGTTCCATTTTACGATCATAGATGAATTATTTAATGGGAATAACACACACTGAATGGCTAGTATTATCTCGGCAGTGAAGAATCATTATGCCCAAGAAGCGGCAAATGTAGTTTGTGATGCTTTCTGTTCCTGAACTCTAGCAAACATCAAACGATAATCTGTCAGATGACTGAATCTCCCCTTACGCTGGGATTCAGAGTCCCATTTTTCGAAACCTACCTAGGTAGCAATAAACAAGCTACATGGTGCAGATACCTGGTTCCTCCTTCTACACCCATAATTCATGATTACAGCTAATTAATTATTTCCTAAACCTAACACTAGGATGGAAGGGGCGGGCCGTTGTGGTGATTGACTCGCAAGCTGGCTCCACGTCAACGACTGATCATGCCCCTCAAGGTGGCCATGTACAAAAGTTAGAACAATAACAGCAGTTGAGCGTGATCCAGCTTTCTCACTACCTACTTCTTTCTGCAACTTCTCTTCTTCCTCTCTCCGCACAACTAAAGCCCCTTACCTAGTTTGCCTGCTGCTCTTTCTACGACTGAATTCATAAACTATTACGCGAAATGAACTGCAAGGCGATAATAGACTCTAGTTATATATCGAAAGGAACAGTTCAACCGAGCAGTGATAAGGGAAGAACTTCAATGCCTGGGCTGCTATTATTATCGCCTCCTATATACTCGGGCCATACTATCATCTGAACACCAAGCTATGGTGACTTGGGGATCTTGGTTAAAGTATGATGGTTTCAGCACCGTAAGTTCCCTATCCCGATCATCGAGACTGGAACTATTGGTGCATCACAGGAAAGCTAGAAATTTCAAGACCCCTCGCAGAACGTGTGGCTAATGATATCTAAGGATGAGTGGCAAAGCTCAGAGCCCTATGTTGAGCCGTTTCTCCGGACACTTAGAACACATCCCGAGATCCTACCACAAGGTTTCCCCAAGCTTCCTATTTTTGTATTTGGCCGGGTAGGATTGTTGGGCAAGGTGCGCAACATTGAAACCAGAGGTTTAGATGGTGAGTATAGACTCTGGATTGTAATCCGACTAGGAAAACGAGCATTTAGGCGAGATGGGTTGGTGCTGACTTATACATCAACTTCTCCAGAAGAAATACTAGCTCGCAGGATGGCCATCGCAAACAATGTGCCACTGCAAGGTGAAGATAAAACCGTACGCTTTCTTGCATCAACGCTCGCTATCTCTATCATTTATATGAAGGCGGCTGCGGAGCACGATGAAGATGTGAGGAAGGGGGTGACCCTCACTGCCCACGGCATCGGAATGAGCCCAACCAGTGTGAAAGAGACCTCCCATGTGCCGGAACTCACCAGCATTTCGGGCATTGAGGCGTTTGTCCGGAACCCGTCCAACAAAACAACTGTGAGCTTGGCAGCGGTCCTAACCCGGATCAGGAGGGCTTAGATCTGCCATCCACCAGGCACAGCGGGATTCTTGGAAGATCTACAAGGCACGGTACTCCGACGGCCTAGCAAGAGCGGATATCAGCCGGGGGCCCTCTCTGCCCTTTCTCCCTTAAGGCATGCCGAGTTCAACGCCGGTGGGGTCCTTGTTGCGCCCGACTTTTGCTATTTTGGGAGGTTACAGATGATCTTCGCCGCAAGGCGCAGCGAATACCTGAAGTGGAAAGCTGACCCAGACTTTGTAAGGCAAATGCATCAGGTTATCCGTGATCTGTATGCTACCGGTCGCGCCGGCTTGGCTAGGGAACTCGTCACACGAAAATATGAGGTTGAGAACTGGTCCCCAAACGCCTTTAGACCCGATGCCACCGGCATGATTGCCGGAGCAGACTATCCGAGACTGGGACCACCGCCAAACAAGGTCGGTGTGGTGGGTGAGGACGGGGTTAGCCCACGAGTAAGCTTTCCTCGGCCCAATCCCAAGCCTACTGTTTACCCTCACCCCTTTCTTGCTAGCAGCAGGAAGACGCGGAAGGTAGACGGTAGCTAGCTCAAGGGCATGTTTTAGGTCAAGAAACGGCGAATGGATACTGGTTCTTGTGGAAACCGGCACAAACGCCTTCGACGATTTCCGATGAAGAACCAAACCAGCCATCATCTCGACCACATTATTCTAAAGCAGACCATGTCGCTGAGAAGTTTGTGGACGATTATAGCAACAATACCAACCGCCTAGTGCAGCTACATCACAAGGGCTTAGCAGGAGATCCCACAGAAGACGGGGAAAGCCCTTATTCTCAGGCCCGTGTCCCGCCCAGAGCACTAGAAAGCACCGGCCCTGACTTGGTGGCTAAAGATCAGCAGAACGCGGACGAAGCGGCGCGAAAAGCAAAGATCCAGCAAAGAAAAGAGCGTCAACGCCTGGAGATAGAAGAGAGCGCCAAGCAAGAACGTGAAAGGGGCGGAGGTGAAGGCGAAAAGACAGATGGAACAGCAACGCGGACAGGAGGAGCGCCCGTAACAGCAGCAGGACGCGGTGTTCCGGAAATTCAAGCAGCAGTGGGACGAGCAACGCTGGGATGAGCAGCGGCTAGGCAACCAAGACCGTGAACTACAAAGCTCGATGGAAAACAAATCACGCGGGGAACGGGAGAAGCCCCTCGCTGCACATTTCAGTGCGACCGAGGTAATATCTCAGGGTTTACAGACTGAAAAGCCATGTGCTTTTGACCCAACACGAACTCGGACCTCTCACACAGAGACAAAGAGGCCGCAGCATACCGCAGATCTTACGCCTGCGGTTCCTATCATCCCCATCGTCTCCGCTGTGGGAGTTAAGGCCCATGGCGAGGCAGGATTCCACACTAGGGAGGACTCGGCTCTTGTCGAGAACAAACTTTCTGTTGAGAAAAGGGATGGTGTAGATGACCGGCCGGCCAGCGTCGGCCTCTCCTAAGTCCCTAAGACAAAGGAAAGCAGCCTGAATACCCAAGGTGTCGATGTCAGTCACCAGGGTCGTAACACGGTTGCCAAACAATTTAAGCAAGATGAACAAGTCGACCACCAGCCATCTCCCGTTCAACCAGCATATCCTAACAGAACCAAGGATGATGCTGGCGAGTGGAAACGCCTCTGGAGCAACGTCGTCGACCAAGCCAGGGCACAAGAACTTCAATATAAAGCCGTTACCGAAGCCCTCAACCGGTGGGACGAGGCGGCCGAGCAAGCAAAAGCGGCATACGAACGAGTGACGGCTCGTGGTGGTCGCCTCCTCGCCGCTTATCAGACCGCTTGCGACTTCAACCTTGCTAGGCCGTGGTTTGGAGACGCCCCGGCGTGGGGCGGTCCTCGAGTGTTCCCACCTTCTCAGCCTTATGGGTATGCCCCCGCTTCGCAGGACGGTGGCCATTTCCACCATCCACTTCCATATCCCTACGGTGGAGGCAACTTGGTCGGGGTCAGTAACAGCTACCAACACGTTAATCCTGTTGGGCCTAGGACACACCGCCCCGGCAGCCGCAGGAGCCCCCGTCCGCACCGCTCGTCGGGACGGGACGGAAACACTAGCACAAGCACGGGGTCGGGGGCCGCGCCCGGTTGGTATTTCGCAGTCGCAACATGTCCGAAGGTGTGGCCAACTACATCGTTCAAGACCCAGAGTCGTTCTATAACCGGGTTCCTAAAAACTTGGCCCATTCGAGGGCTCGTTCAACTGATCGCGGAGTCTTGCCTCGTCCGTTTGGCGCGTGGCAATTCGCGGATCGATCGTCTGGGGAGTTCCAGTGCCTCGAAGAACTGAAGTTGGAGGAGCCCTTATTTGATACTGCGGCGGTGGAAGGAGTACGTGAGTGGCTCATCGGTAACATTGTGTCGACATTCGATAGTTGGGCGAGGGTGTTGATTTGGAAAGCATTCGGAAATAACGAGAGTTAGGAAGGGACTCATCGGCATTCCCATCTTGAGACATTGTTTGTCTCTCTTCTCTTTTCGGATGCGAAGCGTAGGTAGGCTTAGACAGGTAGTGTAGTCTCACAAATCGGGGCGAAACATGCGGCTCAAGACCGGTTTCGTCGTCTTGCATGGAGGTGCATCATCGTGGCTTGGTTGTTGCTTTTGTGAACCGACTTCCGCGGTCGAAGCAGCGTCTAGACCGTCTATGGTCTCGCTTCCATGCAGCTCATTGAGGAGGCGTTCAGCTGGGGCTGTTGATGCGGGGAAGAGTTACGTATCAGGCCATTCAACGGCGGCACTGCCTGTTTCAGTTCTCAAGACTGCCCAGCCGACTTTGGTTGAGTGAGGGGCCGACGAACCGAAACAAGCAGCAAGAACCGCAAGAACCCCGAGCCTTCCGCTCTTCCCAAGCTGGCTGGCCACACAACAACTGTTGCCCAAGTCGCGATATCAATCACTTACAAGGACCAGCCGCGGAAAAACGACAACGTACTAGTTATGTACCGAGGCGTTGGATGTTGCGCAGATTCTTGGTCGATGATGCAAAAGACTTCCCGGAGCTGTGCCGCAGGCTTGCCTTGGGCCTATCGCGGACGACAGCCGGCCGAATCCACGCTCCTCTGAGCCTGCCGGAAGCATGTGTGATTCAGCCAATCTGACCGCTTTGCGACCCTCCCAAGACACCGTCAAGCATGCGAGAGCCCGACCACGGTTGCACGAGGAGCTTCATCGTGGGGGAACACTCGATTGTCTTCCAAGTGGCCTGATGATCGTGAAGTATCCGAAAGGCGAAACTGAGGTAAGATGCCGTGGAAAAGAGACCGGAGTGGTGAGTTTAAGAAGCGCAATGAAACAGCGGCGTTCTGAGAACTTCGACCACCCGCCCAGGGTTATCTTGGTAGAACCGTACCGCGACGATCTGAATGCGACTCGGGTTTTGCGTCTGAATGGAAAGAAGTGGATCCATCGCTCCAAGACGGACGCGGGAACGACAACATTGGGCCGGTTGCTCTCAGACAGAAATACACAAGTTTACTGCGAGTCGAGGATGCGCTCTTCCGCGTGAAACTCGAAAACACTTGGGGAACCCCAAAGCAGCGAGATAATTCGCCTGAGAAGCCCGTTGCATCGATCGCCGTTCAGGCCACGAACGAGTGCACAACGTTCGGCTTCAGCAGGGTTGGGGGCGGTCCAATCCCACAACGGCGCGGCCAGGGCGCCCGTGAGATTCACGGATGCAGGTGGAGCCCCCACCGGAGAGATTCGCCAAACAGAAGGCGCGGAGTGGATGGCCGCTTGAGCCCCGAGGCCCCGAGAGGCCAACGCTTTCCTGCTTCGGGCCATTCAAGATGCCAGGGCCCACCACAAATTTCGCGCCGTTCCTGCTCTGGCCCGCTGAGTGGGGGGAGCCCGGGCGTTCCCTCCCACCCAAGCCTCCCCAGCTTCGGCCATTGTGAGTGCTTGGAGCATCTTATCCTGAGCAACAAACCGTCCTGAGGAAGTTCGTGTGACACGACAAACAACTCCTGTTCCGTTCGAGAGACAGTCAACAAAATCAGAGTGGCTGTTGCGAATTTCCCAACCCACGCTTTGCGACCTCAACGATAACGACATTGCGGCCTTGTTATTTCGACTCTCTTTCAGCAAACGCGGCTAGCTCCTTTAAATCCGCGCTCCACGAGGCCATTCGACCTTAACACATTTGCCATGTGTCGACTCATCGTATTTAAGGGGACCTGTCCACATTGTTGCCAGGAATTCACCTGGGATGAGCTAAGCCAGGAGCTCAGCTGCCTGGAAGCCAAAAACAACGGCACGTTCGCCCTTTGCCAAGACGGTGCGTCGGTGGACGAGAAGCCGCACGACCAAGAGTGTGACGCCTGCACGGCCGAGCTGGAGGAGGATGAGGGCTACGATGACGGCGTGGACGAGGAGACCATCGAGGTGGACACCTGGTACGGGAGCAAGAAGGAAGCTGTTGATGACGACCAAGAGAGCGACAAGCATCGGAACAAGAAGCAGAGGGTGACATGAGCTCACTTGGATTTTATTTCAAGTGACGTTCCCTTTTCGCGTGCACCCAGCCCTCATCGGTTGGCTGCGCGCGCTCTGCAGTCCGGCAGCTTTCCTCGAGCGACATACGTCGGGTGAGGCATGCGGATAACACGACACACGATGATGCGCTCTCGCGGTACCGTGCCGCGGCACACCCTGAAACCGACCCCGTGTACGCGGGCGGAGGGCGCCCGTTGCACACAATGTTTTCCCGTGGAGCTTGTCCTCCAAGTCGCGCAGGGGCAAAGATTGATGAGGAAACGATCACACAACGTTCTCCACTATAACATCTGTCAGCAACCAAGGGGCGTCTCCACCCATCATCACACACGCGCACGGGGAAAACAGGTTTCAGCCTGGGAGGGGACCGTTGGAAGATATCGCCCGACGGCATTCAAAGGCCTGGGGCAAACATAACGAAGTCATGACCGAGACGAGCGACGAGGTTGATGAACGCGACATCTAAATGACATTTTGACGAGGCGGGCGCGGGCGCAAGGCGGGCCAGCCAGGAGCTTGGAAATACCCATTCGCTTTTTAGTTGAGCTAAGGTTAGGAGGAATTTGTATGTAGGATGATTATGGGTTGTTGTATATTGTATGTACGACTTATTAAGTTGCTTGCTGTATCACGCATTTCCGTTGATTCGGGCTTCATTCTGGTCTCTCGCCCCCATTCTCCTATTCTACCCCCTCCCACGTCTCCGTCACCACCCGCCAATATCTGTCCGCATCTACCCTGACGTGTGCCACATGCGCACTCCCCTCAAACTTCTCCCTCCTAACCATAAACCCTTTCCTCTCAGCTTCGGCCGCATGCGCTTCCACATCCCGCCAGTCCACCAACTTGTCTCCTTCTCCATACACATAGGTCCTCCTCAACTCGGCCTGTGCGACGCCCTTGCCCTTACCATTACCATCATTATCACCACCACCATTCCAGTTCAGCGCGGCTCCCACCACAGCCAGCGGACCCGTCTTGCCACGCCCGATCACCACATGGATCAGCCAGTACCATGCGCATAGGGCATGGAACACAGGCGCGAGGAGGAAACGGGTTGTTCTGCCGGTCAGACCGGCCGTGAACGCGAGATAGGCGGGGCCGTAGCGGAAGGTGCCTGGGCTGGAATCTAAGAGGAGGGTGTAAGGTGGGAGAGTGTTGGTGTTGGTGTTGGAAGTGGAGGTGGTGCCCGAGGCTGGGAGACAGAGACCGGCACGGAGGTGATGAAGAGAGGCCGCGCCGCCGTTAGACCAAGCATGGAGGTGCAGCTCGGGCTGCACTGTATTGGACGAGGCCGTAGTAGAAGTGCCAATCTCAGGGAAGATACTCCGCACAAACGGTACAGCTGCCACAAACTCGCGGTCGTTGCCGCCTGGGCGAAGAAAGTGGCGCGCTTCGGAGCGCAGCAGCAGAATCGGAGCAGTTGGGAACAGGGCTTGGTACTGGACGAGGTATTTGGCGATGTGCGGGTCGCGGGCTCCCATCCAAGTTGCCAAGATGATCAACTTGGGGGTTCGCTTGGAGGAGGCCGGTGTAAGGTCCTCGGAAGTTGCGACGGCGGGTGACTCGGGACGATAAATGTACACGCAAGGTGCGAGTCTGGTCATCGACCCCAGCGGTCTTGACGGCGGTGTTGCGGGCGAGTTTGATGCCATTTTTGATGAGGGTGTTTGTTTCAAAAACTTGGTTCTCACAGGAAGATTTTGGGTAAGAATGTGCAAGAAGCCTTGTTGCTTATATCTTCACGTTGCTGCGCCTCTTCATTTGTTGTTGTCCTGCGCGATTCCGTTCACTAATCTGGTAAGCAAGTAAGCCGGGAAATGCGCCCATAGCAAAATTCGCGACTGCCTAAAGAGCCACGATCTGACAGAGGTGAGTTTGAGCTAGGAAACGACAAGTTGATGTGAGTAAACACCCGAGTGTGGCTAGAACGATTATTTCGCCATGCCCATGCGAGTCATGACTTGAAAGCCTGTGGCCGGGACGGATTCGGGGGGACGTTTCGCATCGCCGGCCGTCGGCAACGGGTCCCGCTACAAAACATGTTCGTCCGACCTCCGCACCCCACTCCGGGGTTGGCTCCACAAACCGAGGCAACTAGGTCGGATTACCCGCCGAGACGGAGTGGAAACTCATCAACTCCGGGAACATGATTCACGACTCCGTTGTTTGTGTTTTGCTCGGAAGTCCGAGAAGAGGGGTGGTTGTGCAGCATTGCGACAATCCACAGTACAAGTCCTTTGACACTTCGAGATTATGACATAACCTAACATTCAGAAATAATGCTTTTTAGCTTTCCTAATTTACACAATTGCCTGGCCACGATTATCCCCCATTACGCCGGGCCTCATTCAAATCCGAAGTATCCCACCACGCCTAAGTGATAAAAGCGCAAGAGGAAATGACGAGAAAAAAAGAAATGAGCTGATGAAGGTCGTAACGAAAATCGTCATCAATCATCACCCGGCCGTGATGAGGGCAACCAAAGCCGAAGAAAGAGAGGGGCAGAAGCCCTTTCGTGTTAGCGTCAATGATGGCCTTTCTCAAGCAATCTCGGGATTCGAGTCTTGTGTGCCTGGGCAGCGTCCCATGGCAGGCATGCATGCCTCTGTATCAGCATGCAAGATGAGCAAAGGCGGGCTGAAGCAAGAACGTAAGTTTGTCGATGGCAGCAGCGGCGTTATCATCTTCAGAAGACACTTCAGCAGAGCGAATAGTGCTGGGCTCATCAACGGGGATCCAAAGCTCAAGCAGGATTCGCAAGAGCAGCCATGCGGTTAGGCCAAGTTGTCAAGTGCATCCCATGGTCAGAGCAAGACACGGCCCACCTTCGAATCATCCAGTGACGAGAGGCGAGCTGTCTTTTTGCAAGCGATTTCAAGCAACCAATTGCACTGCGTCTCCATAGTTCGCCGCGGGTGACACAATCGCGAGAATGGCCGCTAAAGCTGCCCGGGCTTCGGGGGTTAAACCAACGGGGGGGGCAAGCCATCCCCATGACGCGAGATGAATCAAGGCGAGCATGTCAAGTTCTGAGATAATTGTCGCGGAAGTCGCGCAGTCGCGCATAGAGGGCCGCGAAATAGAGAAAAAGAGGCCGAAGTAAAGAGATAGAGAAAGGCGAGCATCAAGGCGGGTACTGGTACAGTCATGTAACAAGTCCTGTTGAGGTTGGACGGGGGGCGCGAAGGGCCGGACACAAATGTCAGGTTCCTATCCGTCAAGCAGTGATCGGGCGTGGCTTCAAAGGCCACTATCGAAGAGTGGGTGACGGCAGAGTCAAGACGTAGCAGACGCATCAACGAGTTGCATGGGCGGGTCAGCATGCAAGAGCAGCGGGTCCGGATGAGCTGTTCATGGTGATGTTACGAGGTCCCAGGCGCCGGGGGACCGCCCTGGCCCTGAGCCTGTTGGGCAGCAAGTTGCGATTGCCACCAGAGGGCAATGTAGTTCTCATATCCGCCATCTATGGCCACACGTTAGTTGGTTGGTTGGAGAACAATGAGGAAGAAACTGGGCTTCGGTCAAACTCACATATGGCATAAGGGTCAGCTTGCCCACCACTTCCGGCGGCAGCAGCAGCAGGGGCTGAGCCACCAGGTGGGGCGTTAACGGGAGCGCTGTTGGCGTTAGAGTGCTGGGTACCATAGTTAGGGTTATCGTAATCACGCGGCGGGCCACGGTTGCGTCCACCGCCGCCGCCAGACTTTTGTTTCTACAAGTGGGTTAGTAACGGTCCTCGCGGAAGGGGGGGGGGTTAGCGGGAGATGGGAACATACGGCTGCGTCAACCTTGTCCTCAATGGCACGCTTGGCTTGGTCAATGGCGTCGCGAGTGCCGACTAGGCCAATCTCACGTTCAACCTCGCCAGGGCCAGATGATTGCGAAACATTAATCTTGCAGCCGGTCACATTCTGCATCTCGCGGATTGTCTCGCCACCTTTACCGATAATCATGCCGACGGCGTCGGAAGGGACGTAAATAGAGTCATTCGTCTTCTCGAACGCGCCACCACCACCACCGCCTCCACCAAAGTTGTCGCTCCGGCCACCGCGGGCGTTGTTGGGGTTGCTCCCGTTCCGGCTGTCACTATCCACAATTTCGAGAATGAGCTCCTTGGCATGGCGAGCCGCAGCAGGCGCGCCGATCAAGTTGACAGGGCGGAGGCCGTTAACACTCTTGTTCTCGCTCACGATGTTAATGTGGCAGCCGCTGCGCTCTTGGAGGTCCCGAATAGTCTCTCCACCACGGCCAATGATCAAGCCCACCGTCCTATCGGGGACCATGATCTGCAGGCTGTCCTCGCCTTCCTTCGGGACGGGGGGAGGAGCAGGTCCACGACCACCACCTTCACGGCCGGACGGGGGACCGCCACCACCACCACCACCACCACCACCACCACCACTACGCATGCCACTGTCTCGGATGATATGGTTGATCATTTCCTTGGCCTCCTCGCGTTGCGCACGAGGGCCAGTGATCCTGCAGAGTCGGAACTGATCGTTCTGACCAGTAGGAGGGATAAACTGAACTCGGCAGCGGCTCTCGCTCTCGACGCGACGTAGGTTTTCTCCTTGGCGGCCGATAATCAATCCAACCAAGCTCGCCTCGATCTCAATCGTCTCGACGTTGTCCTCTTTGCCACGCAACGGCGATCGGTCACGGCCACCGCCATGTCCAGCGCGCGGGGAGAAACCTTGGCGACCACGGCCGGGGGAGTAAGAGCGATCACGGCCATAGGCACCACGATCTTGTCCACCATGCTCGGCGCGCCTCTCGTCTCGGTAAGGGTTAAAGTTATCGCGGAATGCGTCGCGGCCACGGGGGCTTTTGGACCGTTGGCGCTGGTAGTGACGGGAATCGGACTGGCGGGGGTCGGGGTAGGGGTCATTTTGTCGTTCATACGGGGTGACGCCCTTCTCGGTGGCGTAGGCCTTGGCCTTTGCGATCGCGTCGGCGAGCTGCACAGTGCCCGAATTGACTGGGCGAATCGCACTGAGATCGATACTTCCACTCGAAGCCGGTTGAGGGTAGGGGTACGCCGGTGCGGCTTGGTATGGTGCCGACTGAGGCGGGTATGGGTTTTGGCCCAGGGCCGCATAAGGGGCTGGGGCGGGCGCCGGAATGCCGGGATGGCTCTGCGTGGGCGTTGAAGCCGCGGGTCGCTGGGTCGCATCTATATCACAAGGGGAATCATCAGTTTCACAACTTGCGAATGCAACCATGGGGATAACATTCATACCACCAAGCATCTTCAGGATGGAGTTGATATCGGGTGTTGAGCCAGCCATGTTGCCAGTGAGTGCTCGTCACGAGCCACGTCAAACCCAATGTTCGTTTCCGCCCAAGACCAAGGCCAAAAGAGATAACTGCAAACGTCTCGGGTAGCGCAACGCAGCGCGTGAGAATAAGGAGGAAAACTAAATCTCAAACTCGATTGTAACTCTATTTTCTACGCGATACAAGAGGTTAGCAAGATTCCTTGCAAAGCACAGCTCGGTTGGGTTGCGTGGCGCAAAATCAAGGGCGCTGAAGGACAAGCGGCAAAAGTGCTGCCCGGCGTGAATGACGAAGAGGATTAATGTATTACTAACCTCACTGAGGGCGGCGCAGCTCGTCGCACGACCGGACCGTGAAAGGGGACAAACGAGCAAATGGCAAAACTTGCCCACTGGGTTGAAGATGCGATGCGAAATGGAAAAGAAATCGGTCACCAGCCCTTGCCAATTTCATGCAGATCTTGGTGATGAATGGAGCAAGGAAAAGTGGCTGGTTGTGGAGCGGGAAACTGGTTGGTTGACTTCGCCTCAAAGTCCAAGGGCTTGTGAGAGTGAGGCCCGTGCGCTGTATTCACGTGATATTCTCTCCCTCAACCTTTGAACTGCACCTCTGCACCTCCCTCCTAACATTGTCCTGCACACCTGCTCTACCTTGGTAAGTGGGGCATACTCGCTATGGCCAAAAAACCGGCAGGCCAAGTCCCTGGATAGGTAACTTACTTTACTACAAAGGTAAAAAGGGACCGAAAAGAATAAACGAAAAAAAGTGAAAGAAGATAAAAAAGGAGTAAATCGATCAAACTTACCAAGATTTGATAGATTGTTAATGGATTGGACTTGAGCTATCTGTTTGAGTGTGCCGCTTTTTTTGGCCACAGCGAGCGAGGCATACTACCTTGTTAACATCAACTCGCAACGCGAACAAACAACAAAGAAAAATCACGGCGACAACACCCGCCAACGTTCCGCATATCAGCTGGGCTCCGAGGTTCTACTCAAGTGTTTTTCAAATTATATAAAACAATCCCAAAACGACCGGCAGTTACTGCCCTCTGGATCCTAGTTTCTGAATCACAACCCTAGGAATCAGGCCAATCATCAAAAGTAAGAAGTGAAATTGGCACGGATTATTACGATGTGAATTATACCGTCAGGCACACTCGATTCCATGGATGAATTTAAAGTCCCTTGCCAAGACGAATTAATCCACCTTCACAAGCACCTAAGTATGTGCTGGTCGTTTCAATCCATGAGACAGCATTTGAAGTTGTCTAACCCCGAAACAGAATGATACAATTATTGGTGAGGCGGAAGTCGAAGCGCCAACCCTGGGTTTGTGTGGCATAAGGTCCCATACAACCTAACTCAAAGCCAACAATTCATTCTCCCAGGGGTTATAAAAACGAGAGTCAGGTAAAAGATATCATGTTCGACGAGGGCAGGGACTTCATATGGGACTTAATTTGTACGAGATATCCAACGAGCTAGAGTAGCCGATGTCGGGCCACACTTTTTAAATCACGTATACACAATTACGGTCTTAGTACCACTGCCAACGGGTTCCTGCATGGGAAACATCCAGGGCGCTGTTAGTGTTCTACACTTTTGTCAAGGCCCCCCTGCCCCGTTTGCTCTGAAGGGATTTTGCGGTGTGATGGCCAACTGAACTTGTATCGCGCCCTGACTTTTCACAACGGAGAATAGCGGACAATTCAAGCTATTACACTTGAGGCTGTATGTCGCTGCAGCCGAGGTAACCTATCTAGTCTGTTGGGCAACGAAAGTCGGACAAACCGTGCGAATATTTGTAGCAGTAATCTCATAAAACGGAGGTAAAGCATGCAGGTCTTGCCTGAAGACTTGTAATACCCGGAGGATTCTCAAGTTGGATCAACATAGTAATAAGTGGTCCTATGCTATGTGAAACAGTTCAAAGTTCAGGTTCGACGATTGTCGTATGGCTGTGCTTCCGTTGACCATTACAATGGCTGTTTGCTGCCCCCCTTGCTCGATTGCGGCCTTTAGCAAATTACCTGGAGCCCCGAAAGTGGCCCTGAGGACAAATACAAAGGCGTCAAGCCAAATTGGTACGATAATCTTCTAGCGGCCGTGAGAAACTGACTTGATGAGGGTGGGAGTAGGCCCGGGAGGTATGCCATGCGTGTTTGCCCCGCGAGTCACTCACTTAACCCGAGACTATATCCCAGTGTTGTACGCTTATGTTTAATAAGTTCCGGGCGAGTACGACAGGAGCCGCCTGCAGCACCCAGCTTTACGGCTGATACCCTGGTATGTACTTTCCCCTGTCAGGTTGTACGGCCAAGTAAGGTGGTTGATGTCAGTTCGAAAACTCTCAGGGAAATATCTCGGCAGGAGCATCAAGCAACGTTCCTTCCGCAGCCCCCTGAATCACAGTCATACGTTGGACTCGACGGGAAGGTACACCCGCGTCGACGCGTCACTGGGGGTCCACGTCCTCTCCCCTTGAATTTCCAATAGGTAAGTTCCATTACTTCTCGACACTTTCTCGTTTATCTTCCAACCTCTCCCGACTGTTCTCTGTCATCAGCTCCCCCATTCATTCACGGTCATTCGATCACAAAAACACACTCACTCCCGCTCGAAATTCTCCGGTCGAGCACACCAGACATTCAGAATGGTGAACGCCGTCCAAATCCTCGCCACAGCCCTCGCCGCCGTCGGGGTGGCGGCTGTGGCTACCCAGAACCATCTGGAAGCGCTCAAGGATGCCCCGCCGGGTATCACCTACAAACTCGCCAAAGGGATGCAGTCTTCGTCGAAGTGGTCATATCTACCAGCCAAAGCTACGAAGGCCGCCCCGCATGTTCAGCAGTTACGCGCTATTCGTGCTGATCGCGCGACTAGCTTCAATCCGAGGTCCGCTGCGGCCGTCCTGGGTGCTCACCAGCGTCACGTTGGGGGCTTTGGTTACGAGAATATCACTTCAACTTCGGCCTACGGCACTCAGTACGCCGTTGATGCTTCGTTCAGCGGTCATCAACTTTCACTCATCATCGACACTGGTAGCTCCGATACTTGGGCTGTGCAGAAGAACTTCCACTGCGTCGACTATTCGGGCGAGCTCCTCCCCCAAGAGACCTGCGGTTTTGGCGAGGCATACCCGGAGAACTTCCAATACGGCGTGACTAACCCGGCGACTCACATGTACATCCAATACGGCGACGGTGAGGTTGTTACCGGCCCCATGGGATTCTCTGATGTTTCCGTGGGCAATCTCACGGCCGAGAAGCAGCAGGTCTGTTTGGCCAACACCACATACTGGTACGGCAACAACAAAACCAGCGGTTTGTTGGGCCTTGCGTTCCCATCCCTGACGAACTCTTACCTTGGTACCGGGGCACAACACGATTTCGGTAACCAGGTGCAATACAGTCCGCTATTCACCAGTCTAGTAGGACAAGGCCTGGTCGATCCTCTTTTCAGCATCGCCATTGATCGCAACGCGTCGAGCGGTGTGCTTGCGCTCGGCGGTATTCCTCCGGTCACTGGTCTTGACAAGTCTCGCACCGCGGTCCTGGACATGATCATCGTAAGTACACCTCTCTCTTCTTTTCCTCGTTAGATATTTTCCTAACACCGATACCGCACAGACGAGCGTCATTTCGCTCCCCGAAACCGCATACGAATACTCGTTTTATACGGTCATTCCGGACGGCTGGAGCTGGGACCAAACCACCACCACCAAGAAGATCCCATATATCGTGGATAGCGGCACCACCCTCAATTACCTTCCTACCAGTCAGTTCGCCCCCCGTCTTCCCTCACAACCAGGGCCAACTTGTATGCTAACAATAATATGTATGTCAGGTGTGGCCGACGCCATCAATGCTGCCTTCGACCCCCCGGCCGTTTTCTTGTGGATGTACGGCGCTTATTTCACCTCGTGTGACGCCTTCATCCCCCAGGTTTCCGTGGTACTGGACGGAATTAACTTCAACATCAGCCCCGTAGACCTCCTTTACCGCGGCTTAGTTGACCCTCTGACTGGGTTGTGCATGACTGCCATTGCGGACGGCGGTTCTGGACCTTACATTCTCGGCGATGCGTTCATGCAGAATGCCTTAGTTGTCTTTGACATTGGCGAGGCTAAGATGCGGTTCATCCCCCGTCAGCGTTACTAATGGTGTGATATTCGCCGGAACTTTGTTTTCGGGTCTTTGTTTTCGGGTCGCCGGGCTTTGCGCTGGGGGTAGGATTTGATAGCTGTGGAAACATGTCTCAATATTCGTCGATGCTGAACGGAGAACAGGGCAGATTAGCTTGACATTTAAATGTAACAACACTGTCGAAGTGCTTTTCACGAGATGCCTTATTGGTTGATATTGCAACACCTACAAAACTGCTATCAGGGTAGAATCCTTGGGAATCGCTTTGCAGGGTTCTCTCGCCGGACAGTTCCTCTCCTCCATTTGTAAAATGGTGACGAGATTGCATACACCCTCCCAGATGCCAGCCTAAGCCCCCAACCTGCCAGAAGCCAACGCTACACAATGTGACCTAACCGTCAACGCCATCCCGGAAAGTCGGTACCCAACTTGAAACCCGGGCACTTTTCCCATCCCCCGTGTCGTGACGTTCGAAAATACCATTGATGTTCACCGATATAAGCAATTCCGCTCATTCGCCCTCCACAGTGGCGAGGCCGGCAGGACTTGACAGTAGACGCAAACAAGAGAAATACACAAGGAACAAAAAGGAAAAACAGTACGTTTAACAATGTCCGAGAAATGAAGTATTGGTCGGCAACGCGAGTGGTGGCAGCCAGGCCATTCAGATTGCCCCTTCTTTTTACTGCCCCTTCATCAAATGCCGCCTTCCGGTGACGGATCCTCATGTTTCGCGGTACTTCCCTTACCGCGCCAGGTGCTGACGGCCTTGATGTTGGCCTTGTAGGTTTGCAGCTCGGTACCGTAGGCGCGCGGGGTGAGCTTCATGAGGGTGTGCAGGGGCACGGGCACCCAGGGGCTGTCCTCCTGCGTCTTCTGCATGAAGTAGGCGTAGATGCACCGGATGACGGCTTGGTGAGAGATGATGAGAATGTCTTCGCTGCGCTCGAGCTCCATGATGATAGGCTCTAGTCGGATGACGACGTCACGGTAGCTTTCCCCGCCCCTGTAACGGTAGTTGTACTTGTCTTCGTCACGAGCCGCAAAGTCTTCCGGGTACTGGTCAGCGATTTCCTGATATGTCAGGCCGTCGCAGACCCCCGCATCGAGCTCGTCCAAGGCTTTCCATTGCAGCTGGTTGTAATGTTTTGGGAGGTGGCGCGCCGTGGCAATGGTTCGCTTCAAGGTTGAGGTCCAAACGGTCAATGGTCGGTCGCTCTGTACGCGGGGATGTCAGCAGGGGTGCCACGCAGCAGTGGGATGGTGAACCGAGAACCAGGGGGGTGGGTGGTGGAGGGGAGCCGCTTGGGCTTGGCGCATGCAACCGAAAGACATGTTCGGCACTTACACCAACAGACTCGCGGACCAATTCAGGAAGCTTCCGGGCATACTCCTCGCCACGATGGGAAAGTTTCGCGTCGCCACCGATCCGACCATCTAGATTGAACATGGACTCTCCATGCTGGTCGGTTTGTTAGTCTCTTGATAAGAGTTACGGCAGCCACTTTTAGATGTTACTTACTCGAGACAGCCAGACAGAACGCGGACGGATATGTAGGTTCATAAGAAAGTACACAACGCGGCTTTGGAGGTAGTCTTGGATGCGGTTGATGAAGACCTGCTTGCCAACGTTCATGATCTTGAGATAGGTCAAGTGGTCTTCGTCCTTGTCTTCGTTGATGGACTTGTAGACCTTCTCATAGTTGCGAATCCGCTCGCGGAAGTCTAGCGTCGCCTGCTCTGGATCCTGGCCCACGTAATCCGGCGAGCTGGTTTTGACGTCGCGAATGTTGGCCATGACGAGCTCCTCATCATCACATCTCGACTCAACAAAGATGACTTCGATTCCCTCGCTGGTGATGCGCTCGAGGACCCACTTCCGTCGCTCCTTGGTGCTGTTGGTGGCATCTAGGATCCCCACGACTCCGCCGCTCTTGAACCATTTCAGCATGTCTGTAATAGCAGCATCGGCGGCGGCCCGGCGCTGGCGTTCGCCCTCGGCATTATTGGTGTCGAAGAAGTTAGCCGGCGGGTGGGGGGCGTTGGTTCGGCGGTAGTTACCGACATTGAAAGTCGCGGCGGGCACCGACAGCCATTTGAGGTATCGCTGAGCTAGAAAGACAAATCGCCCCATCAGTCAGCGTCTCTCTTTTTTTTTTTCTTGCTTAGAGGCGGCGAATCGCCATTCCCTCGGAACAAACACACCTCTCTGGGCAATATAGCTTTTTCCTCGGGCCGGGAGCCCAACCATCACCACGCAGATGCGTGTGTCCTCGGGCATAATGCCGAGGCCGTTAATCTTTAGAGCCATCTTTGCTGTGTGGTAGCCGATGAAGCAGTGGTCGAGAGGTAGAGGAGAGTGGAAGAGACGGTCGAGACATGTAGCAGCAGCTGGATTGACCTTCCGGGGGTGCAAAGAGTCAGCGCAGTGGGCGTGGAGCGTGCGTAGTAGTTGATCGCGTGAGCACTCCCGTGGGGCGGTCTTTGGCTGCAGGTCGAGTTCCAATGTTGGTGAGCGGGTGACGATGGTGGGCTGCTGTGAGGGGCACCTTCCCGGCTGCGACGTCACTTTGCGCTGCTGTCGTGGTCGCCGCGGCGATGGGCACAGGCGGATAAAGGCCACACGGGCTCGAGTGTGAAAAGGGGGGGAAGGGGGCGTGCCTTGGGATAATATGGCAAAAGTTCCACACAAGGGGGCGAGATTCAATGGCAGAGGGAAATAAAACAAAGGGGAAAACGACGAGCACACATGCAAAATAGGTCACACAAGACGTGGTCGCAGAGCTTCATCAATCGCAATCGGGATTACCAGGGCGGCATCCATCTTGGGTGTGCCAGCGGGTAACACCCCTGGCGTGGAAGCTCCCGGGTTCCGCCTTTTTCCCCATGGCCGGGCCAACAGTCCCCTAGCCACTTCGCCGAACAGACCTGAGTCGGAGCCCCCAAAAGTGGGGGTTCCCCAGCCGTGATGCAGTTGTCTGTGATGCGATCGATGGGTTTTACCCTGGAGAGCGTCGTGCAGAACCTGCGCACCTCCTGCAGACCGCCTTCTTTTTCATCCGGGGATTTCAACCGACGAGCTTTTCTCCCGCTCGCCCTTGATTTTTTTTGACACCCGAGTTTGACAGCTCTTTTGCCCTCGGCTTGTCGCCCAATGGCGTGTTCAGCTCGCGCAGAATCTGACGAGATTTGGTTGCTCACCTGGGCCGTGCGCTGTCCCGGTTGAAACCGGAAGAAAATGGCATGGATTGGAAAGCGCGAGTCTGTGTTGAGGAAGCTGCAGCTGGCCCTCGTCGCTTCAAGTCTCGGCAGTCGCGCCTGCGCAACGCCTTCAGGACATCCATATTTGGTGCGAGCGCGAGGCAATGGAGGTTCTTTCGACAAATGCCAAGCTGGTTCGGAGGCTCATGTGACCAACAGGAGTCTCTGCCCCCTGAGCGAAAGTGGGGGTTTGTGGTTTTGCTTACTTGTATCCTTCCTGCCAAGTTCAAAACACCGAATTCGAGTGAATCGCGAAACCATCACCATTGTCTCTGTTTGTACTGATTGCCCGGTGTGGTCACCCTGGTGACTTGTAGGAACATGCAACAAGGCCAAGGAATCCCTGGAATTAGAAGTCCCCCACCACTACGACCACCCTTCTAAGCAGTAACGGTTATAGTACGACAAAGTCTCGTTCTCATGACCGCAGAATCTCAGTCAGGGCTCTGGTGGGGTTGTCCTTTTTGGGCAACCGAAAACGGGACAAGTGATCGAACTGTCAGGGATAAAACTTTACTTTGCAAGTTGATTTTGAAGGATTGGTCCGGAAGTTTCTCGGTAGGAATATCTGTGCTCAAACCTAAGTGTTCCGCCAAAGGACAGGACTCAATCGAACCAAGCGCGCCCACAGCAAGTGGTATCAAGCCGGATTGGGATGTTGTTCCTGGGACTGACTAATAAGTGACTGTAACGCGGGATTACCTCGCACAGTGATGTGAAACCTCGTCGGCAACAAGAACGGGTAGACCGTAGTACCAATGCCTCGAAAGATAGTCGGGCCGGGTCATATCAACGATGACCTTCCGTTCTTGGCATGATAGAAAAACGGAGGTGCCAGACACCGGCCATCTGCAGATACGCGGGAGATATGAACAAGCAAACAAGGAAGCTAACTGCATGGATGGTGGTATTGGGGACATTTGCCGAAAGGGGGTGAGGAGATGCAGAGATGCAATAACTGAAATGCCGCAAAAAGGCAGCGTTCAACAACGGTATAGTAAGACATCGGCTCTTGGTCGTCGCCGGAGAAGCCACTGGTACATGTGGAAGCTGAGACTAGATACCGCTCGGGTGTTACTGGTTCAAGCCCTAATTGTCGGCACGCCTTACGTTGTTGCTACCGATTAGCAAGGCCAGCGGGATCTGTCAAGAGGTCTGGGAGTAGGCTAGCACGGGATCGTGAGTTTTTCTTCCTGTCACTGTCCCCCTCGCCCCTAATCCGCTTGCCCACCACCCAAATAGCAATGCCAATGGCAACATCCCCGAAGTTATCACTCACAATGTGGCCACCGTGTACCCGGGGGGATCACGCCGTTGTATCTTGCCTGAGAGACCATTGCTTCGATGTCATGACTCTACTTCTTAATCTGGTCAAATTGAGCAATGCAGATTATTTAAGCTTTCCGTGCAGCTTAGGAGGGGCCCTAATAAGAACCTAGCCTTCGGCCACTTCCACATCCGGACCCTTCCCCATGTCTCTCAAGCCCTTTGTGATAACGTTGATAGTTAGGTACACTTCAACATACACAAAATCCCGGTTCTCCGCCCCCCAATTTACCACCCCGAGTCTCCGAGATTCCGACAATTTTGCGCTTACGAGAACTATCTGTCACAAAAGGTATGCTGATATACTAGGAGCATGGCTGCCCGGATCGGGTTAGAGAAAGAGTACTCCTGAACCTATCCTCGATTTATAGCGGGTGAGCAGGCATAACTTCCGGTACAACTAGACCATTGAGACAGTTGAGACAGTTTGGAGACATAACGCTTCCTTAAGGATCTCGTGTCCTAAAGGAAGTGTCTTGCAGGCATTTACTACTGGGGTGTTCCACACCGGAGGACAACAGGCAGTAGTAACTCGCTGTACGTGTGATTGTTTCATAGTGAAGCGCTGCTCTCAATTTGTGTAAAATCTTCGCTTCTACTGTTGAAAAAACCTTTGAGCGTTAGCGAGACACAAGCAGGGCGAGACCTAATCATACCATTACATGTTGGGGTGGCAAATCATCGTCAACGCAACGTTGTACCTCAACGATGAAATAATAATCAGTGCCATTTTCGGCCGCAGTAAGTGGTTTTTGTACCGTAATTAACAACCAGGATATCCAGCCATGGTGACTCAATAGCCTCGGAGGGGCGGTCCGCCATCATAGCTTACTCCACAATCGAGTTCATAATTAATGTCTAAGCGAGCTACACAGGAAACAATCCGAGATTGCAGAAGAGTGATATAATTAGTCTGTGCAATCCCCCCTGAGCCTACCTACCTAACAAGGAGGGATTTAGGTGGAGGGGCTATAATTTAACAGCAGGAGATCACTCAGCTACACGTAGACAGCATACTTATCCAACAAAAAGAGGGTTCTTTCTACCACCTTGGGGGGCGACGAGCCTTTTGTGTAGTACCAGTAATTAATCAAAAATGATGAATAGTTTTTCCCCTGAAGAGAAACCAATAACCCGAACTTTACCTCTATTCCTGGGTATCTTATAACTTAACCTACCTATCTGAACCTTCAACCTACCTATACTCAACGGGTTACGGGTTGTAGTTGGGTTTGACCTACGGATACATGGGTATCCCTGCGGGCCTAGCTGTTGCATCGCATGTATTCCGTGGCGGTGAGTCTCCCATTTCGATTTTACCAGTTTACCTGATACCTCTGCTGGAATTGGGTCGCACCGTCCTCTGCGAGCGCTTAACATCCGCCTCAGGTAGTCGGGTAACTCAAGAATCACCTCTCGTTGACCGGACTAAGCGATTTGCGGGGATCAATCTCACGATTTTCGACAGCTTGAGACCATCTCGCTTACAGGTGCGTTAACATGCCACCCAACACGGAACCCATCAGCGCTGGGCCTCTCATTCGACTTCTTGTCCTCTTCCTTGTCGCAGCAAACTATCACAAGTATTTACGGTGGATAACGAAACCGTCTCCTGGGTTGATGTTCATATTCAACATGTGCATCAAGGTAAAACTAGTTGCGACTTTGGCTGAAGCGCACGCAATGCGATTTGTTGCAGAACACACCTCCGTTCCCGTGCCGAAGATATACTGCGCCTTATTCGTAAGGGTAGTACCTACACCGTGATGAGCAAGATGAATGGCAAAATGGTGTGTCAGGGTTGGCGATCCCGTTCGGAAGAGTCGAAGTCGAGAATTTACACCCAGCTACGTCGGATGATCACCGAAATCCGGTCTATACCTGCTCCCGAAGGAACAAGCGTCGGCAGTGTTGACGGCGGCCCGTTCTGCGACTGTCGCTTGCCGTCAAGTCTACTCTGGGGACCATTTTGTACCACCCGCGACTTCCACCAGGCTCTTGCGAACGGTATAGACCTGGATATCACGATTACAAATTTGCCAAGCGATATGCAGGACCTCTTTGAGTTCTATAGAGTCAAACTCCCGGCCCGTCCTAACGCATGGCGATCTCAGTTGCCTGAACATTCTAATCGAAGGAGATGATGTGGTTGGCATTGTGGACTGGGAGATAGCAGGATGGCTGCCACCGTACTGGGAGTACACATGTGCCAAGAATGTCAACCCCATGATGGAATTTCGGGCTGAAGAGGTAGACAAGATTTTGGAGCCCATGCCACATGAGTTGGAGATGGAGAGAATCAAGCGGAAGTATTTCGGCGATACCTGAATTTGTACATAGATGCGGGGTGACAACCGTAGGCGGCGTAATTACGGAGTAGTTATGGTAGGGGCTATGGGTTTTTGTTTTCCGTTGAGGTAAGCTCGCCACGACCACTGAGAACTAGTTACTGAGGTCACAGCACCGGCTTTACCTCAATAAAACCGGTCAGCCCAATGGCCTTACATTGCTAGCTCCCAACACTGCCTCGGCGGTCGATTTATCGAGAATGTTGGGCAAGCGCAGTCAAGCAACTTAGCAGTCGACTAATTCATGAAAAAAAAAGAAAAAAAAAGGAAAAGTTCAATGCTAATCGTTTGTTTTCCAAAATGTGTGTTCAAAAGTCTTTGATGCCAACTTCCCGGTTTCTAGAACTTGAAAACAAAAGGGATATAAGTTCCACACAAAGTAGTCGGCGCTAATTGTTTTATTGTTCGGTTTCGAGAACCTCAGGCGCGTTGAAGGAACAGAGGCCCTGGGAAGTTGGCCCTGGCCCGGGCGTCGCCCCGCCGGAACATGGGGCAACGTTTGACCGAAGTTTTTTTTTTGGGCAGTTGCCAAGACTTGACCTGCCCATCGCTGGTTTCCGATAAGCTACCATCAAGAGAAAAAAAATTCCGGCAAGTTTCGCCAACAGCAGCACCACACAGTCGCGCGCAACACCGTCGTGCGCAACACCTAAAATGGGTTCCGATCTTGGCAAAAAGAGGAAGTTCAAGGATGGAAAGAGCGTCAAGGCCGACCCAATTGGCACTGCGTCCCAGGGTAAAAGGCTGAAGAGGGACCCGACGCCCGACGAGAGCGACAGCGAGACCAACGATGCCACAAGCGATCTTGAAGCTGGAGATGCTAGCCTTAGCGGCAGTGGATCTCAGGCTGGAGATACAGAATCACTTCACGGCGCATCCGGGGCCCAGGATTCGTCTGTTGAACTTGACAGCGCTGCGAACGGAGAGGGGTCGTTATTGGGTCCCTCAGTATCGACCGATGCGCAGTCGTTCGCAGAGCTGAAGCTCTCCGACAAGACAATGGCGGCAATTGCTGATATGGGGTTCACCACAATGACGGAGATCCAGCGGAGAGGCATCCCTCCTCTATTAGCTGGGAAGGACGTTTTAGGGGCAGCCAAGACGGGTTCCGGCAAGACCCTCGCATTCCTTATTCCCGCCATTGAGATGCTCAGCTCTTTACGATTCAAGCCCAGGAACGGCACCGGCGCGATCGTTGTCACACCTACACGGGAGTTGGCACTGCAGATTTTCGGTGTTGCGCGGGAGTTGATGAAGAACCACTCCCAAACATGTGAGTAAACTCGACGTGGAGAAGCATACCTGGGGGCCATTGGTAGGGAGCCGTTGCTAACCTGACCCTGTAGACGGTGTGGTCATAGGAGGTGCGAACATTGGGGCGGAACGGGCCAAGCTAGGGAAGGGAGTCAATCTTTTGATCGCAACCCCAGGACGGCTACTCGACCGTAAGTTGTTTATTCCTTCATGTCCCACACTCGAGCCCCCATCATGCTGAATGCAGTGTCTATAGATCTCCGGAATACGCCTTTCGTTTTCAAGAACCTCAAGACCCTAGTCATCGACGAAGCGGACCGAATATTGGAGACTGGTTTCGAGGACGAGATGCGTCAGATCGTCAATATTTTGCCCAAGGATAACCGCCAAACCATGCTTTTCTCGGCCACACAGACAACCAAGGTCGAGGACCTCGCTAGGATATCGCTCCGCCCCGGGCCTCTCTATATCAACGTCGATGAGCAAAAACAGTTCAGCACCGTTGAAGGACTTGACCAGGGTTATGTGGTGGTGGACGCTGACAAGCGCTTCCTATTGCTATTTTCTTTCCTTAAGAAGATGGCCAAGAAGAAGATCATTGTCTTCTTGTCCTCTTGCAACTCCGTCAAGTACTACAGCGAGCTGCTGCAGTACATCGACCTCCAGGTCCTTGATCTCCACGGGAAGCAGAAACAGCAAAAACGTACCAATACCTTCTTTGAGTTCTGCAACGCTAAGCAGGGAACCTTGGTCTGTACCGACGTCGCCGCCCGTGGCCTTGACATTCCTCAGGTCGACTGGATTGTCCAGTTCGACCCGCCTGATGACCCCCGCGATTACATCCATCGCGTCGGCCGGACTGCCAGAGGCAGCAATACCAAGGGCCGCTCATTGCTCTTCCTTCAGCCTTGCGAGTTGGGGTTCCTCGCCCACCTCAAGGCTGCCAAGGTGCCGGTTGTTGAATATGACTTCCCCAAGAACAAGATTCTCAACGTCCAGTCGCAGTTAGAGAAACTCATCGGGAGCAACTATTATTTGAACCAGAGCGCGAAGGAAGGATACCGTTCCTACCTCCACGCATATGCGTCTCATAGCCTTCGGAGTGTCTTTGATGTCCACAAACTCGACCTGGTCAAGGTTGCCAAGGTGAGAAAGTCTTCCCCGGGCCATACTGATCAGCTTTGTTAACATGAATGCATAGGGTTTTGGATTCTCTACACCGCCCAGAGTCGACATCACCCTCGCAGCAGGAATGAGCAGGGACAAGAAACCTCAAGCTAGGAGGGCATACGGCAGCCAGCCACGGCAAAATGGCCACCAGCGCAGGTAACGAAGGCAAGGAGTTGCTCGGCATTATAACCATTCGGGGGCACGGGCCGTGGAGCTAGGCCCACCATAATCTGTGATGGAGTTCCGGCGTTGAGGGAGGGAGAGGGAAAAGTTCCTGCACTGAATCTGTTCCTGGGGATCTCGGTCTTAATTCCTTGTTCATTGACTCTTGTGAAACATTAGAGTAGCTCGGAATACCACATGAATTCTCGAAGGCCTGAAACGATTCAATACATCCTCCCCGACCCATATTTTCCTCTAATGGAAAGCCAACGGAACGATTCGCAAAATGTCAACGTGGCCCGAGGCCCGCAACGCTTCTTTGACGTGTGTTCGTCTCGCCTGTGGGCGGCTTATTTGGCAAACATGCAGGTGGGGTGCGCTAACTCTAGCCGCCGAGCCGCCTTCTTGTTGTTCTTCGCGGCAGTGCCTGAGCGCCAATCATTTCAACAATGGACCTGCGTCCTGCGACATGCAGCCGCTGCGTTCCGGTGCGCTAAGGGAGGAATTTGCGCCTTTGGCTTTTTCTTTGCAGTGTGACGGTCCTGTCAAATTGTGAACGGTCGATGCAATCGGTCAATTGTGGGAATGGCTTGAATGGCAAGAATGACTAGGCATGCCATGCGACTCGAACAAGTCGGGCTGTCCCTCGAAAAGAACCTCGAATCGTAAATCATTTCCTAATTTATTTTGTTTCCGTTTTCGCCACTCGAATTAAAAACTTGGAACATATGGTAATATGACCAGGCCAACCACCCAAAACCCCGTACCGCCACGATCTCCGCGAAGAAGAACAGGTTAAAGAGCCCTAAAATTCCTAGCAAAGGTGTAATGCCGTTCATGCTTGTCGGCATTCTCCCGGCAACGCCACTGACGAAGTGCCCGATTTGGGCAGTGAGCTTCGGACAGGGGTGGGGCTAAGCGGTTTGGGTTGCCGCTTCACGGCCTGGGGCCAGAGAAACGAGTGGTTGTGGTAAGCCAGGCGCTTCTTAGCGGAGCCAGCCCAGCGCTTCGTTGAGGAACGCGAAGGCAGCATGACTGGTTTTGAGTGCTGGATAGATGAAAGAGACCACCAGGGGAGCAATCTATCTTTGTCTCATTGTTTTCTCCATTGACAGCGGTCCCAAGTTATGCGGCCTTGTTTCGCGGCCGCGGGTGACTTCTTATTGTGCCCGCCGGCCCCCTCACACAATGGCGGGTCTTTATGGGTATCGCTATTGTTCCCAACCCACGTTTATTGTTCGGCCACCTCACATCCCACCTCTCTCCCTATTCCTGCTACACCAGGAGCCATGACCCAATAGGTGTTGTGGTCATCTCCAGGAACAGTTAATATTTTCCCTTTGCATCGTTTTTCTTTCTTTCCTTTAGAGTTTCAACGTTCCCATCGGCATGAGGTAGCAGGTCTCCTTCCTTACAGCAAACACCACCACACACGGATCTCCAGTTTCCTAATCCGGTAACCGCCCAAGCTTAATCAACAACCGTTTCAACGACACCACGCTTCCGCGATATACTAGTTCTACGACTTTCATTATTTTCTCACGATACGAACCGCCACGACCGATACCATGACCTATAACGAAAAGACGGGGGCGGTGCCTCCGGTGCCGGCGTTGCCATCGAATCTCAACGCCAACGCCTGGCATACGGTCGATCTCCACAATCGCGATGAGCCTCAAAGCAAGTTAGAGCCATACGCCCATACGGCGCCGACCGTTACACCATACCTGGGCCTCCGAGCGCGCCTCTCACAGCTTTGGTTCAACCGTTGGACCATCCTCCTCATCCTCGTGCTTGTGCGGGTGCTCATCATGACGGCGGGTCTGCATGATAACATCGGTGATGCCAAGACCAAGGCGCTTTCCGCTTGCACCAAGGTGGAGGATATTGGCAGCGCCATGGCGTCCATGCCGCACTACCTCTCCGTCGGTGTCAACTCGTTGGCGGCGGATGGCATCACCAAGGCTGTTTCGGGCATGGTGAAGACGCTCATGTTGATCTTGACGGGTGTCGAAAACCTCATCTTGTTCATCATCAACATGTACGTGGGAACTTACGCTTGCCTGATCGCGGCCCTGATCCACGGGGGTCTCGATGTCTCCGTCAAGGTTGTCGAAGGCGCGACCCAGGTCATGAACAAGGCGATCGGCACTATCACCGGTCAAATTTCCCATACCGTTGAAGACGTCCAAAATGCCATCAACGAGATCCCGGACAAGATTTCTGGCTTCCTTGGCGGCGTCGACTTTAACCTGCCCAAAATCGATATCACCAAAAATCTCGACGACCTCAATGACATCAAGGTTAATAGCAAGGACCTGGTCAAGGACCTAGTTGCGCTCAACACGACGATTCCGACATTTGACCAAGTTGAGAACTTCACCAAGAATGCCATCGCCATTCCCTTTAACTTCCTGAAGCAGCAGGTCAACGAGAGCCTGGGCTCGTACCAGTTTGACGACTCTGTCTTTCCCGTCGCAAAGAAACAGGCGCTGTCGTTCTGCTCCGACAACTCATTCCTCAACGACTTCTTCGAGACGCTCTTCAACATCGTGCAGACGGCCAAGATTGCTTTCGCCGTGGTGATTCCCATCCTAGCTGTGCTCGCCATGGTCGTCATGGGCTTCCTCGAGATCCGGCGCTTCCGGAGGGAGAAGCAGCGGGCGCGCGAATTCACCGAGCGCGGATTTGACACGCTTGACGTGGTGTACCTTTCGTCGCGGCCCTACACGGGGGGTTTTGGATTGTGGTTGTCGGCCAAATTTAAGGCATTCAAGAACCAGCTGCTGGTGCGGTGGACTATTGCGTATGGGACTTCGCTGCCTGCGTTGTTCGTGCTCTCGCTGGCCATGGCCGGGTTGTTCTCTTGTCTTTGTCAGTTCATCATCCTGCGGTCGATCCAGAAGGAGGCCCCGGCCCTCGCGAACCAGGTTGGCGACTTTGCTGGCGACGTGGTCGGTACACTTAAGAAGGTGTCAACAGACTGGTCTGATGACGCCAACGGGGTGATCATCAAGCTCCAGGACGACATCAACGACGACGTGTTTGGCTGGGTCAGCAACGCAACGACGGCTGTCAACAACACGCTCACCACGTTTGACGACGAAATTGATAAGGCCATCACGGCCGTCTTCAAGGACACCATCTTGCTTAACACAGCGCGGAACCTGGTCGGGTGCATCATCACCCGCAAAGTCGAGACAGTGCAAAAGGGTCTCACCTGGGTGCACGACAACGCCCACGTCACACTGCCCCTCTTCTCCAACGACATCTTCTCGCAAGGCGCCAATGCTAGTGTCACCGGCGACAACGATTTGACGAGTTTCCTCGCGTCCCCATCGACCGTCACCACTGACGAGATCACATCGGCGGTCAACGACGTCATCACCAAGCTTGAGCACAGCATCGTGCAAGAGGCGCTGATCTCGACGGCCCTCCTACTCGTTTACGCTCTGATTGTCATGTCAGGCGCCACGAGCGCGCTGGTCGCCGCGGCCAAGACGGAGAAAACGCGGGCTGAAGGCGGCGAGCGGTTTGGTGTCAAGGCGCCGGGAAGCAGCGGGAGCGACGGTAGCGGTGGCAGTTTTAGCAGCACCATGCGAGGCGCTCGCGGTGGGTTTGAAGATGGGAGCAACAGCACCACACGACACGCTGATCCCCCGCCGCCGGCATTTGATGATGTTGTTTACAGCGGCCAGGTCAAGCGAGGGAGGCCCGGGCCGGAGCGGTGGCCGTCGCACGCGAGGAAGAGCAGTTACCCGGAGGTGGATGATGGTTACGACCGCTAGAGGCCGTCGGACAACGCTCGCCGGGGTCATCGCTCAACTGAGTCGGAGGTGGAGGATCCGGCAATGGGCGCGCGGACGCCGTCGATATACTCGCCGGTATAATAATGGATGAGGAGTGGGCGGTTGGCGTTGCGTTGTCGCGTTTGGCCTTTTGATATGGGGAGCTTGGCGTTTCTGCGATGCGATGTGGATGTTTGAAGGGAGCGAACTGCCAGCTTGAAGCCTGGTTTCTTTTGTTTTTCCGGTAGAAGAAGATATACCCGTTCAATACATTGGCTTTGGTCCATGACATTCATACTTTTTGCTGTTGACGTGACCAATATTTCCGTTTTCGACATGCGAGATGGTGCAGTTGTTGAAATTCTGAGGTGCCTGTGATCGGCCGGATAAGTGTTTACCAGCCCCTGTCCTGCTGTGGGTAAGCCAACACCCCTCCCACGGAAGAATCAGCCCGCTTTTCGAGACTGTTTGGACACCGCTTGGACACAATCTCGCGGGCTCGCGACGCGGGCAGAGGGTGCCGCAGCCACACTCTGTGACCCAATCTGAACACGCCTTCAGGAATCTAGTGTAGTGCTGTTTCCCCATTCTATCCTTGCCCAACCAAAGAAGTTTCATGGTCAATGGATGTCTTCATCCTTCGTTACCGCCCCGCTTACCTAATGCGGCGCTGCCCCGCCGAGCATCTCCATGAAAGAGTCAGCTCGTCTTGGCTGGGCTGCTACTACATAGTAATTATTACTGTACATGTAGAATCATCCTTGTCCGGGGCTCAATTGTTGTTCGGTGCCTCGGGAGGTCCGGACCTGGATGTTTGCTCGTTTGGTAACGGTCGGGTACAGATTAACCCGCGGAGTCTCCAAAAAGAATACGGAACATGTTCGCATTGCATGGCCCGACTGCGGTTCGGGAGTCCTTTGGAAAGGCCCTGCAACATATACTGTACGTATCCACAGGCCTGGGAACTCGCTGGTGGCGGCGCGGGGTCCAACCGAAACAAAAAATAAAGTGGGGTCGCTCAAACTGTGCCCCTCCACTCGCCTCCTCTGGTTCACAGTATTTGAACATTCAACGCCGCTCCCGGGGCAACGTCGTTCTCCTACTTGGTAACCTCACCCTCTTGCGCTCCCATCCCCTGTGCGCAATCCCAAGTCCTCCCGACCCCAGCCGACCCAATTGACCGCAGCTGCCCACCATGGAGGCGATCAAGAAGACGTTCCAGCGTTGCAAGGCCGAGAAGCGGGTATGTGAAATTTGGCAGCGCTATTGTTGCTCTCAATAACAACATTTGCGCCCTTTTCAATGTTTATGAGAGGCATGTGAACAGCCGCTAACACCAAACTCTCGTTAGGCTGCCCTCGTCACCTATGTGACCGCCGGTTTCCCCACGGCAGAGGCCACTCCCAACGTGATTCTGTCTATGGAGAAGGGCGGCGCCGACGTCATCGAGCTGGGCGTCCCGTTTACCGATCCCATTGCCGACGGCCCGACCATTCAGACTGCCAACACCGTCGCTCTCCAGAATGGCGTGACGATCGAGTCGACTCTACAGATGGTGCGCGATGCCCGCAAGCTCGGCGTGCGCGCTCCCATCTTGCTGATGGGTTATTACAACCCGCTGCTCAGCTACGGCGAGGAGCGCCTCATGAAGGACTGCAACGAGGCCGGTGTTAACGGCTTCATCGTGGTGGACCTCCCCCCCGAGGAGGCCATTACTTTCCGCAAGTGGTGCACTCACGGCGGGTCAGTTGCCCTTCCATTGTTCCGTTCTGTTTTTATTTATATTTCTGGCTGACATGGTCTTCTCTCAGGTTGTCCTACGTCCCCTTGATCGCTCCCGCAACATCCGATGCCCGCATGCGGATCCTTTGCCAACTGGCCGACTCGTTTATCTACGTCGTTTCCCGCCAGGGCGTCACCGGAGCTCTCGGCACCATCAACGCTAACCTTCCCGAGCTCCTATCCCGGGTCAAGAAGTACAGTGGCGACAAGCCCGCAGCTGTGGGCTTCGGCGTCAGTACCCGGGAGCATTTCACGTCCATTGCCCAGCTGGCCGACGGTGTGGTCGTTGGTAGCATGATTGTCACCACTCTCCAGAAGGCGGCCAAGGGCGAAGAATGCAAGGGCGTGGAGGATTTCTGCGCCTACCTTTGTGGCCGAGGGTCGAACGAAACCACCCGCGAGGTTGGCATTGTCGAGGCTGTTTCGGGCGCCAGGGAGTCACAGGGGGAGGTTCATGTGGACGACGTTGTGCGCAACACCGATGACCTCGTGGCGCAGCTGGCCGCCATGCACGGCAAGATTCCCGAGCGCTTTGGAGAATTCGGTGGCCAGTATGTCCCCGAATCCCTGATGGACTGCCTTTCCGAGCTGGAGGAGGGGTTCAACAAGATCAAGGACGACCCGGCTTTCTGGGAGGAGTACCGCTCCTACTACCCCTGGATGGGCCGCCCAGGGCAATTGCACAAGGCAGAGCGCCTGACGGAGTACGCCGGTGGTGCCAACATCTGGCTGAAGCGTGAGGATCTTAACCACACCGGGTCACACAAGATCAACAACGCTCTCGGTCAGCTCCTTCTGGCTCGCCGCCTCGGGAAGACCAAGATCATTGCCGAGACCGGCGCCGGTCAGCACGGTGTCGCCACAGCCACCGTGTGCGCCAAGTTTGGCATGGAGTGCACCGTCTACATGGGTGCGGAGGATGTTCGTCGCCAGGCGCTCAACGTGTTCCGTATGAAGCTCCTGGGCGCCAAGGTCGTCGCTGTCGAAGCCGGCAGCCGCACGCTCCGCGATGCCGTTAACGAGGCCCTTCGTGCCTGGGTGGTCCACCTCGAGGACACCCACTACATCATTGGCTCTGCTATCGGCCCCCATCCCTTCCCCACCATTGTCCGTACTTTCCAGTCTGTCATTGGCAACGAGACCAAGGCGCAGATGCTCGAGAAGCGCGGCAAGCTTCCCGACGCCGTGGTCGCCTGCGTGGGCGGTGGCAGCAACGCGGTCGGCATGTTTTACCCTTTCAGCAACGACCCGAGCGTGAAGCTTCTCGGTGTTGAAGCCGGCGGTGACGGTGTTGACACCCTGCGTCACAGCGCCACCCTCGCGGCTGGCACAAAAGGCGTGCTCCATGGTGTGCGCACGTACATCCTGCAAAACGAGCACGGCCAGATCAGCGACACCCACTCCGTTTCCGCCGGTCTGGATTACCCCGGTGTCGGCCCGGAGTTGGCGAACTGGAAGGACTCGGAGCGCGCCAAGTTCATTGCCGCTACTGATGCCGACGCCTTTGTTGGGTTCCGTCTCATGAGCCAGTTGGAAGGTATCATTCCCGCGTTGGAGTCGTCCCACGGCATCTTTGGTGCCATCGAGCTGGCCAAGACCATGAAGAAGGACGAGGACCTTGTCATCTGCCTGAGTGGCCGTGGTGATAAGGACGTCCAGAGTGTCGCGGACGAGCTTCCCAAGCTTGGCCCCAAGATTGGCTGGGACTTGCGTTTCTAAGCTACTTGGTCAAGGATCGCGTCGGAAATCTTGTGAGAATCTTTACACCATTTGAGCAATATGTAGCATAGACCAATAGAGGTTGGGAACTTCAAGAATATGACCCATAACCCCCATAAAGTTCTTCGTGATCTCGCTTCCATCCCGTTTGTCATTATGCAATCGTTTCTAAGCGTCTCCCGTTAACGACATGATGGCCTTGTTGCCAAAACCCTCGTCATTCGTGGTCCAGGGCAAAATGTCGGTACATATTTACCCATTGATACAATATGGTACAATTCGACGCCTATCTGCCGCTCTATCCGCCCTCTTTTATCCCTCCTCACTGTTGCGGCTTCTTCTCGCTCATGAACCCTGGCTGTGCCGTCCCCGAAGCCTCTTCCGTGCCCAGCTCGAACTCAGTTTCTTTTGCCAGCATCTGATCCGTCTCTGCCAACAAAGCCTCCCTAGCGGCCACCCCACCCGGCAACGTCTGTAAAGACTCAAGAGCAATCTCCGCCTCTTCCTTGGGTGGCAGACCCAACGCCTCCCGCTCCGCCGCCAAACGGGCACGCACAACCGGCGTCTGCATGATGCGCCAACGCAGTTTCCACCCCCACGGCCCCAGGTCCTTGACCCGCTGCGGTTTCCGGCCGAGAAGGTACTCGTCCAGCCCGCCGACCTTGTCGATGGTGCGCAGCACACGTGTGGTCACGCGCGTCCGCACAAACATGCCGAGCGACTTGGACCAGATACGCTTTTGTTGAACGTTGGGCCGCCAATTGCGCCGTGTCTTGATCTCGTTCTTCTCGGACACATTGTTGCCGAAGCGGATCGAGGCGGAGCCGTATAGGCCTGTGTTGGACTGGTGGTAGGTCTGTCGCGGGCCGTAGGGGTAAGGGGGGATCTCGGGGTGGGCGCCGGAGGCCGTTGGGATGCGCAGATCGGACCCGGGAACTGATGTTTGTTTGTAGAAGGATGGAGCTGCCGTAGAGAAGGCCCTCGTGGGGTTTAGAGAGGCGGGAAGTTGGATTTGGCGGCTTTGGAGCGATGTCGTCGTGGACCTCGTCGCTGCCCGGAGGCAGGTTTGCGCTGGGGGAATTGGCGGCATTATTGCCGCTTATGCTGGAGGAATCCGAGGGATCAATGTACCGGTGTTATTGACGTCGCATTTGTGAGAGGAAACGTCGAGAAAGAATGGCGGGTGGTCAAATTTGGCGAATTCGACTTCCAAGACCCAAGAACACCCGCAGTGGGCTGCGGTTTCCAGGGTCGAAATTTTGGGGGAGCTGGGCAGCGTGGAAGTGGGGCATAATCTGCCAGCTGGCAGCGGCCCGGAGCTCACTTACAGCACTTCAAACAGGTCCACTCCTTATGGCCCCACGGTGTGCTGGACGCGATGCCTCAAGCAGCAAACCCCGGCGTCGCATCTTAAACCATCTTCCGCCATGTTGCCCCCGGTTGACAGCAGCGTCTTGCAGAATAATCCCGAGTTTGCAACACTCTACTCTAGAATCACAACGTCGGTTTTGAATTCAGACGGCTCAACTAAAAATGGCCCCGCCAACAAGGAGCGCAGGGCGGTGACAGAGGTGAGTTGGCGGGCCTTGCTTGACCAGTTTGAACCATCTATTAATCATGAGTTTCAGGAATTGAACGAATACCGGCTACGGGCCGCAAAACACCATATTTTGACAGACGCGCTGTGCAATGTAGCTCCACAGTCACAGCTAACCCAGCACGCACCAGCACCGTCCCTAACAAGACGGCTACGGCCACCACAAGGGGATGCAGGAACCCCAAGTGATGTTTCTCCAGCACTGCTAGACTTGCTGCTCCTTCTCCCACCCCTACTAGGGGGACCATCGGATCTGTCTCCTGATGATGCTGCCATCTTACTATCCAACCCACCATTCTCCGACTTCCCGACGCACCTACCACAACTTGCCCGGCTCATCTCCACGACTCTGCATTCCTCAGCAGTGCACCTTGCACGACTTGCTAATCCCTCTACCAACCCGTCCTACGTGCACCGCTCCATACCGGCTCTCCCAGCTCACGCTGCCTCGCTCGCCGCCACGGTTACTCACCATAAACAAAAACTGACACTCGCCCGGCTGGCCGCGGCGAGAGAACTGACAGCCCTGCTCCAAGATCAAACCAACGTGATCTCACAACTTCTGCGGGTACTAGAAGCCAAGCACGGGCCCATAGCCCGCTCACTCGAGTTCCGTGCTACAGAAACGGCGCTCACGGCACAACGACAGGAAGCCGAGGCCGAGGTTGCATTGTGGCAGGCACGTCGAGACACGTACACGCCCGAGGCGGCACAGGCGTTGGCCAACTATGCAGCGCACTTGCGGGACGCGAAAGGGAGGTTGAATGAGTCGATCCGTACGCTCGAGGCCGAGCTCACTGCTTATGGGGTCACGAGGGATTCTGGTCCTGGGCAGGACGGTGGGACGGGTTCGGCTGGCAAGCAAAAGACGATGAGGGAGATGGCGCGGGTGTATCATGACATGGGGCGGCAGGTGGAGGAAGTAAGAGGTGACCTGGAGCGATTTGGACGAGGTTGATACGGGATGGGTTGCATCGATCAGGAGATCCCCAAGGGATTTCGACATGTGAGACCAGGCTGCGAGGGGTGAATAACTTGATACAGGAGGGGCACAACGCACGAGACACGGCATCGCATCGGAGTTTGTACAACGAGAGTAATTAGATCTGCCACCGAAGGCAACACGTCCATTTCTTGCTTCTCCCCGTTCTATCGTTCTGTGTGTCCGTGGACTTAGCCGATGTGTTATTTTGCGCCTTTTTTTTCTTATATCGTCGCCTCCTTGTCGTACACGCAAACACCCGACCCTATGTGTCATGGTCCCAAAAACTAGAATGGTACAGTACAGTCTAACGACAACGAAAGACGAGAGACGCAGGACACCTCAACACGAAACACTCCGAGGGGGGATCGATCAAGTCATACAGCAACAAACCCGTGCAGCCAATCTTTTGTTTCTTTCATTTTAACCCTTGACCTTGAAAATGGCCTCGGCCAGGCGACCGACGTTGTCAGAGGTGATACCGGCGACCGAGATGCGGCCGTCGCGGGTGGCGTACACGCTGTGCTCCTTGGCCAGCTTGTCCATCTGGTCAGGGTTCAAGCCAGTGTAGGCGAACATGCCGATCTGGCTGGTGATGTGGCTCCAGTCGTGCTTGGAGCCAAGCTTCTCGAGGTTGTCCTTGAGCAGAGCGCGCATGGTGATGATGCGGTCGGCCATCGCCTTGACTTCGACCAGCCACTGGTCGTACAGGGCCGGGGTGTTGAGAATCTCGGCGGCGATACGCGCACCGTGGATGGGCGGGTTCGAGTACAGGGGGCGGACGAGAATCTTGATCTGCGAGTCAACGCGCTTGCGCTCCTCGGCGTCGGCGCACACCGCGGAAAACGCGCCGATGCGCTCGCCGTACAGGCCCATGTTCTTGGCGAAAGACTGGGAGAGGACGATGTTGTGGCCCTGCTCCACGAAGTAGCGCACCGCAAAGGCATCCTTGTGGATGTCACCGCTGGCAAAACCCTGGTAGGCCATGTCGAAGAAGGAAAAGTGGCCCTTCGCCTTCACGGCCGCTTCGATCTGCTTCCACTGCTCGGGGGTGGGGTCAACACCGGTGGGGTTGTGCGCGCAGGCGTGGAAGAGGAACACGCTTCCGTTAGGGGCCTTGTTGACATCGGCGAGAAGGCCCTCAAAGTCCAGGCCAATGGTGTCCTTGTTGTAGTAAGCGTACTTCTCGACTTGAAGACCGGCGTCCTTGAAGACGGCAGCGTGGTTGGCCCACGACGGCGTGGGGATGTAGATGGTCTTGGCGCCGGGATAGAAGCGCTCGATGAAAGCCGCGCCGATCCGGAGGGCACCGGTTCCGGAGATGGACTGGGTAATGGCCAGGCGGTCGAGGGCCGAGCTGTCCTTGCCATAGGCGAGCACGGCAGCCGCCTTGGTGAATTCGGGTACACCGGTGATGCCGGCGTATTCCTTGTTGAGGCGCGACGAGATCACGTTCTCCTCAGCCTTGCGCACCGACGGCAGCACATAGGGCTTTCCCTTGTCATCGCGGTAAGCGCCAACACCTGCCCCAAGGAACATCACATGTTAGCAGTCGAGCTGCGGCGCGCTTGGAGAAATAGCCCTGTTCCACTGTCGGCAGGGGGGGTTGGAAGGGAAGGGGAGTTGAAGATCGCACGCACCGAGGTTGATCTTCTTCTCGAACGAGTCGGCCTTGAATGCTTCCGTGATACCTACGCAACCACTCTTGTCAGTTTGCTGTGACCAATCCCTCGCTTCAGCCAGAGGTAAGTGCTGGTGCTGACGGGGCGCATACCGAGAATGGCCTAAAATGGCGCAAAAAGGAAAAGGACAGGCTGTTTAGCAATGCGTGGAAATGAATGCCAGGCCGGTGAGCTCAAGAAAACACCTACATCCTGTGGCAGGTTTTGGTCAGCGATCGCATTGCACAACACTCCATTTCCAACCATCGGCCGTATTCCAACGTACAGGAGGACCTTGGGGCACGTTAGCCCATGTGGAGGCAGCACGGATGGCCGTGAAATTCCGGGGGGCCACCCGCCGCGACGCAATTCTCAACGAGGAAAGCATGTTGTATGAGTTTGTGAGTAAGGAGTCGACGAAGGGACGAAACTCTCAAAAGTTTACGGGAAGGAATAAAAGGCGTCAAAATAGCACTTCGAGATTCAACGTGGTCTCCCGCTGACAGTCAGCAGCCGCCGTGCAGTCACAGTGGATCCGGTGTTTTTTCCACCACAGCCTTGGTTGGCCAATTGGCAAAATGGTCGGGAACAAACGCTGCGGGGGGTTTTGGTGGGGAGAGGGGTCGTCCCGCACTTGCCCGACCTCGGCCGTGCCAGCCCCGAATTAGCACGATACCGTGGGGGAGCTCGAGAATTCGGAGGGGCTCTCAACCCTAACCCGCCCCAAGTTTGCAGATGCTCTTGCGCCGTGGAATCTGAATGTTATTTTTTCCCAGCAGCAAGCGAATCGCCCGCAAGCCGCCAAGTTTAAGAAAAAATCATCGTCGCACCCCCACCGACGATGTGAAGCCGCAAGCAAACGTCGGTGAGGGATTTACTCCTTCCTTCAGTCTCCCACGCCTCCTCCTCGATGGCGAGCTGCGACTGGCGCCGCCCCCCAAGTTTTGGTTTTCAGTTCTGTCATGGATTGGTGCGGATGCGGCGCGGCTCATGTGGGATGCAACCGCATCCAGCTAACCCCAGCTCGCAACCGGCAAAACATTATTCAGGAGCCCGACACGTCTTTAAACTTTCAGCCACCCCGATCACCCCGAACAGATCCCCAGATTTCAACACGGCCTGATGGAGAACGCCACACCAGAGCACGACGCCTGGAACAAGAGGGCGCAGAAAAAAGACGGGGGTTAGGGTTGAGTTGTCAAGGGTCTGCGAGAACCTGGGGACGGTAGGCCGATGGTACTGCTTCAACATAAAGGCTGCTGATAACCCTTTACCTGTAAGACCGTTATTTACCCCGGCAGGGGGCGTGATATTCAACCTTGAAAGCTGAAACCCTACCTAACTTGGCTGTTGTCGGGGACCATTAGAGTGACCCTTCTAACCTTGTCACTGAGCGGCTAGTTGCCCAAATTCCGCAACACCCTCTGCCATGAAAACCACCGTAGAACCGAACACATTTGTGGTTTCATATGAAACATCTCAGTTACCATCTCTGCTTTTACGTCGAACAAGAGAACCTCACCTTTCACGTGCCGGATAACTCCGAGATCCACCTTTCACTAATCAATTAGTGTTATCCGAAACTCCTGTTCTTGGAGTTTCACCGTGTATCAGACGTTAATACAAAGTGCTCGGCAGGTGGCTCGAGTTCACACCAACTTTCAGTTGTTGATGACTTGACTAGCGCGGACCATGGATATAACATGATAACTCCATTGCGGCTTTACAAAACCCCTAATACGCCTTTCCCTCGACACTCGAGCATCCCATAACTGCCTATGAGTCCTCGGTTTCCTCGGTTTCCAAGCTCACGCCAGCGAAATTGTGGTTTTCTTCAGTGGAGTTACCGACAATGTTGTTTCTTAATTCCGCCCTGGTCCTTGCGGCCTCCGCTATGGCTCGAGGTATCACCGAAGCAGCATCGGAGATAACGCCCGCACCAATAGTGAACTGCCCCCTGACAAACTCGATCCCTGCCTGTGGTGTAAGTCCAACGACCCAACCGAAAAGAAGAGTCTCTCCTACACGTTGAGAACTTGTCATTAGCCCAAGAACTAACAATATCCCGTCGTTCCACCGCATCAGATCGGCTGCCTTATGTCCGCCGGTAACGCGGCTGGATGCTTTAATCCGCTCGATCTTGCATGTCAATGTAAGGCGGCGACGAAGATACATTCGCTGGCGTCGAGTTGCGTGGCCAAGTCGTGCGGTGCGGCGGGTGCGTCCACGGTTGACTCTTTGGCGGTCGCCATATGCAGTCAATGCGAGGCCTAGATTTCTGGAGTGCAATACGTTGTGCAATGCCGCCCTTCTGCGGAATTACCTCTCTTGAGGCTCTCTCCGTCGAACGATGAGACCTGCGGCCTTGGGTTCGGCTATAGCTCATGCAAGCCGTTACATAAGAGCAAACAATCACCAACTCGCAAGCTGTTTTGGGTAATAGAAAGGAAATATGGGCGGCGGTTTCAGGTAGCCTGGCATTGGGGGAGCGAGAAAAACAAGCACGGTGGAAAGGGTTAAAAGCAAAACCGAAATATTAACTTTGAGGTCTCCTTGATGATATCGCCATTTTGACTGAGTCCCTCTCACTCTATCTTTTTATCAATGGGTTGATCCCGGCTCCTTTTAGAAACGGCGTTGCCTGGGCTCCTAATAACTGGGAATGTGATTCCTGGGTTAAACGAGTGACTCCTTGATTAGTTTGAGGCATAATGCTGTCCGACCAGTCATGACGGAGGTGGGGAGTCCTTTCGCGGTGAGGAAGTCATGAACAAGTTCTAGAAGACCAACGTCAAGTCCTAATTTTTGCGCGCGGCGTTAGTACATAGTGTGTTCCTAATTACCTATCGTCCTGTGAGGGAAGAGAACATACCTTTTGGTCCAACAATGGATAAGAAGACCGGAAAGTGCTCTATGTTTCCGCTGATGTCTGACATATATTCGCACTGGCCCACTAGTAACTTTTGTCAATTTCCATCATTGGAAGTTCGCACCCCGCAAAACCCCGTAGAAACTAAACCATACCTGGAACAATGAGGTTCGGAACTCCTGAAAGGGAAGCGTGGAAATTTGAGTCGAAGCCATCGAAGCCTCGGAGCTCGGGAGCGCTGAGTGTATCGGTTAGCTCATACTCTTTTGTTGGTGAGGATGAACTTACTCAAGGTATTCGTCCCGATAATCCAGTTTGTATCTGGGTGCTATCAGGATGGTTTGCTCGTCGTTGAGGACGTGTTCGAGAAACCATGAATTGTGCAAAGACACCTCAGCCAACGCTTCTTGCCTTCTGTCTCTGGTAAAGAATGTCCTTAGTCCCTATATGAGGACTCGACGCATTAGAACCGGAGGCGAACCTTGACAAACTAATAGGTCGAGACGAACCACAGATATTGGGTAACCTTGCAGACATAAGGATCGGACGAGAACTTCTGCCGATACTCGCTTCGAAAATCGGCAAGGTAGGTCCAGAATTCACTGTAGGTGAGGTCGATGAAGGTCTGCAAGCAGACCTCGTGTTAGCCTTCCTTGGACAGTCTCGAGTCTTTCCAAGTGCTCCACTAACCTTGTCAAAAGTGTTAAAGAATTCTCCACTGATATTTGAAGGTTTTGTGGAGTTCCAGTGATCTTCTAGAGACAAATCGATCCCGTCCGCCTCAAGCCAGCCCGCGAGGGAAGCAACCCAATCTTCGGCAAGACTTTGTATGCCATCATTATCGACCCAATATTCTCTCGGGAACAGTATCCGAGTTGGACGCAGAGACTATCTTCTGGTCAGCTCTTTCAATCTTGAAGCCTTCTCGTACAACATACCCTGGTATTGTTGGGAGAGTGTGGCAGCCAGTGGCGACCAAATTCCAGCATTGTCTGACTGTTTCGTCCCATGAACCCAGGAGTGTGAAAGATGCTGTTACCATTCAGTACGGCAATAATGTTACGCTGAGCAATTAGAACACATAACCGCATGGAATCACAACATCAGGTGTTTCTTTGCCGTCATGGGAAGGCCTAAGACCGTAGATACCGTGGGCGACGGCTGGGTCCCGGGTGCTTCCACCTGCTAAGACACAGAGTATCAAGGTGAATAGCAGTACAACAACAGTGTACTAGCTAGGATTAACTCAAGTCTGTACCTAATTTGATGTCAAGCCATGGGTATGCTGCCAAACTGGATGCCGACCCAGTGCTACTACCAGTGGCTGCGATGTAGCCGTCGCCGCGAACGTTGAGAGGGTAGAAGTAGTCAGACCAGTCACCAATGACTTCCTGGCTTCCGCTGAATTCAACCGTCTTGGTTTTGCCGACAATGATCACTCCAAGATCAATAACGGATTGGACCGTATTAGAAGATATCTCGGAGGGTGTTCTGAGCGAGCGATAGGCGCGGTTGCCGCACCCGGTATGCACTCCCTTTAAATGGAACAAATCTTTGACTGCGACTCTCATCCCTGCGAGGGGCTCCTGTTCCGATTTAGACAATTTGAGCTTTGAGGGAACAGCCACACAGAGTGATGAGGCTCCGAACGCAGCGGCATTCAGGTTTCCATATCTATTCATGCCCCAACGTAATAATCAAAACCTAGGAGAGTGGATCGATCAACTTACGTGTGCCTATCGTACTGGGAAGGGATCGTGCTAAGCACGAAGGCTTCATTTTTGTCAGGGAAGAGTCTTCAGGCACTGAAAAGACCGAGACTCGAGAAGAAGTATGGCCCTGGGGCGATGTTCGCTCCGCTGGCAACGTGGAAGAGAGTGCGACAGCCCCACAATTCCAAGAGCTGTTGAGCTGGCCCACCAAAATTTGTTTCATCCGTAAGGAGAAGTACCTGCCTCAAGAACGCATCACAAAAGACGTCGTCAGCTTGTAGCCACGATATGTATGTTTTTCGGAGGTCCTCCTCCGGATTGACCGAGTCTCGAAGGACAAAGCACGCTAGCGTGCTGAAGCGAGGCGATTCGGTGAGTCGGATATCGTACTAGCTCCGTGTGCCCCAGGTTACTATTATGCACAGATCAAATTGTTCCTTGGTTTTGGCAAGACTACACTCACATCGGGCAGGCTCTGGACGGCAAAAGCTCTGGTTCCGAGCTCAATGACAGTGGTTGTCGAAATTTCTTCCGACCTTGACCCATCACTCAAGAAGTCATAAGTTTGTGTCTTGCGATTGATCCCCAAACATCTTAACAATGACGATAGGGGTAATGGGCTAGCGGACCTTGATGCAGTAGGCGAAGCCGCCAAAGCTGGAATATGGATCTTGCGCACCAACATCTTTTATCGTTGCCGTGATCTGTGAGGCCAGGGAAGTTTGGGGTAGTTGGTCAGTTGGGAGTTTGAAAGTTGGAACAGTCCCTTTATCCTACAGCAGAAGATTTGAATTGTTAGGCATCCATCCGATCAGAACATGTGTTCAACTGAAGGAAAGTGCGGAGTGACAGATACTGCGTCGGGTACAGTGTATCACCAGGCTGCAAGTCACAGTGTGTGTGGTAAAGCCAGGGGGTTTCTAGAATTCTTCCTCTTATTTTCGATTTGGATTAATTACAATACATCACGACAATATGGGGCATACAACCATGAGCAGGTGATGTGCACATAATGCCAGTTCAGAAATTGGCTAATGAGAGCAACCGTCAACACAGCTGTTGTCTTCCCCACGGAAGTTGGCAGAACGCAGCAAGGGCCGGCGGTCCGCGGTCGTGTCCGCCAGACGGGACAGGTCACATATTAATACAGCACGCCCGAGCGGCGTCATGCCCGCAGGGATCTATTTTGTTGTTTTTATTTTCGACTTCGCCAAATTCAAAATTTTCGAACAAAACCACTCTTGGTTGCTCCAGCACCCGGCCAGCCGGATTTCGGAGGCCCGGAGCTTGGAGGTGGACCGTCTAGAGTTCTCGAGACGGAGCCCACCATACAGGGGTAAGCTAGGTAGGTAGTGTGGCGAGACTGAGAGCCGGATTTATCGCGTAGAAACTTCATAGACGAGACGTGGAGAATGAGCGAGTCATACTTTGTGCCACGGAGTTCGACTTGTATTGTTAATCGATGCCAAGATCGGATTTAATACACGCACGGGAATAGCGAAGTATCTCCGTTGTGTGTTTTGCTACAGGGAGTGGGGGCCAAAAGATATCGGATTGTTCGGTTTTTGATGCAGGGACAAGGACTTTGGGAGTCCAACATCGAGGGCGGCGAGTAAGGCAATGATGGAGGTTTTCGACGAGCCATGCTGAGACGATTTGTATATAAACCCGCTCCTCTTCCTCATATCACAGTCCTTCCATAGCATATTATTGTCTTGTTTTTTTACTCTAGATTTCCTCTTGATATTATCTCTACCGATCATCGAGCCATAGTCCACATATTTATCATCCAACTAACAACGTCACGAGTTCGCGATGGGTTCCATCGATTACAAGTTTGAGGGCTGGCTTGGCCTGGACAAGTCAGCTTCCGAGGGAAACATGCAATGGGCTGAATTCGAGCCCAAGCCATGGGAGGAGACGGACGTCGACATCAAGGTTTCACACTGCGGCATCTGTGGGAGTGACATTCACACCCTGCGCAGTGGTTGGGTACGTCGATTCTGGGTTGTGAGGATGAGATTGCGAGCAGTTCAGGCTAACAAAAAGACCTAGGGCCCTACTCTCTACCCTTGCTGCGTCGGCCATGAAATCGTCGGGACAGCCGTCCGGGTTGGTTCCAAGGCCGTGGGTGGAATCAAGGTCGGCGACCGTGTTGGCGTCGGCGCGCAAAGTGACTCTTGCCAGGGACGCAAGGGTGACTGCGAGGCGTGCGCGTCGGGCATGGAGAACTACTGCGCTGTCCATCACGTTGGAACCTACAACGGTACTCACGTCAACGGCGGGAAATCGTACGGCGGTTATGCCCTTTACAACCGCGCCCCTTCGCGCTTCGTGGTCAAGATCCCGGACAGCATCCCCTCTGCCGAGGCTGCGCCCATGTTGTGTGCTGGGATCACAACATACAGCCCGTTGAAAACCCACGGCGTGGGTCCTGGGAAAACCGTCGGAATCATCGGGCTCGGCGGCTTAGGCCACTTCGGCGTTATGTGGGCTAAAGCACTCAAGGCGGACCGGGTGGTTGTCATCTCGCGTACCTCGGCCAAGAAGGACGACGCCATCAAGATGGGGGCCGATGACTTCATCGCCACGGAGGAGGACCCGGCGTGGACCAAAAAGCACGCTTCCACGCTCGACGTGATTGTCTGCACTGTCTCGTCGTCCTCGATGCCCTTGATGCAATATCTGGCGCTGCTGCGTTTTGACGGCACATTTGTGCAGGTCGGCGCCCCGGAGGACGGCCTCCCTACTATCCAGCAGTTCCCGTTCATCTTGAAGCGTCTCAAGCTTACCGGTTCCCTTGTTGGCTCCCCGGGCGAGATTAGGGAGATGTTGCAGCTCGCTGCGGACCAGAAGGTCAGGTCTTGGGTTCAGGAGATTCCGATGAAGGATGCGAACAGGGCCATTGTGGATATGGAGTCAGGGAACCCGAGATACCGCTATGTGCTGGTCAATGAGCCAGATGGCCCGGTGAAGGCGGGGCTTTAAGAGTGGAAGGGCCTGGTTGTGTCGGTAGTCGGGGGCTGGGTTGTACATCTATCCAGGGTTAGGGTTCATGGTGCATCAGGGTGTTCATCATGGACTTTATTCACAGTGTTTACCCGTCAATGTCAACATATACACAATGATTAACTAAAACAAGGGTATCAAAAACTACTGCCTCCCCCCCCAATAAACCTGCGACCCCGGCGTCTGCGGCCCCATCGTCCCGTCCATCTCATACGTATACGCCGACGACCCCCCTCCCGGCCCACTCGTAGCCGACCACGGCGTAGTCGGGTTAGTGCTGTGACTATACCGTGACATGATCACCGACGTCCCGTGTAACTCCGGCGGCGCGTGTTCCCTGCCCGGCGCCTCGTGCAATTCTGGCGGCGGAGGCGGCTTGTAGTATTCCCCTTGTGACCCATGTCCATGCCCCCAAGCACCCGCACCCGCAGCCACACCCGCGGCTGTGAAGCCGGGTGGTGACCCAGCGGTGGATTCGTACCCCTGGTGCCCCTGGTGCCCCTGGTAGCCCTGGTACCCGGGCCCCCCATCGCCCGGGAGCTCCTGGAGGGGTGTGGCGCCGTGGCCGTTGCGTGCGTTTCGCCGGCGGAGGAGGAAGAAGATGAGGACTCCGAGCAGGGCCAGGCCGGCGATGCCACCTACCACAGCGCCTGCAATGGTGCCTGCGGGGGTTCCTTGGCTTTGGTCGGTGTTGGTGCCGCTTCCGGTGTCGCCTTGGCTTCCGCCGGCTGTTCCGCCTGATCCACTGCCGTTTCCATCACCATTGCCATTACCATTTCCATTGTTGTTCCCATTTCCATTTCCATTTCCATTTCCGTTACCACTCCCAGACCCATTCCCATTACCATCACACCCCCCCGTACTCTTCCCCCCCACCGACACCAATTTCGACCGCGTCGTCGGATTCGCCTGCCACATGGTGAACGTCCCGGCATCATGGTCAACCATGAGATAGGCCCCGGTAAAGAAATAACGGCCCAAGGTGGTCGGGTTGTCACTGCCGAGGGCGCCCATGAGGACTTCCCGCTTGGAGGTGTCGATGATGCGGGTGCCGTTGCGGTCGAAGTTGATGGCGGGGGGCATGAGTTGGGAGTTGGGGATGCGGACCGAGAGACCATTAGAGAGTTGGAACGTTGCGTCGCCGTCGAATCTATGCCCGTCAGTCCTAGCTAGTAAGGGGTAAGGAGGAAGAAGAGAGACTCAAACTTACAGCATCGGATCCGAGGCATTGACAACCTGCGCATTCCAGTGCAGCCCAAACGACGTGCTATCAATACTCATCCCCGTAGCATCCACAAACGACCTTACCAAATCCCCTGGCCCTTCCCACACCAACTGCCGCTGCGGGACAATACAGCACGGCACGGCTTCGTTGGGACCCATGACAGCTTCATCCCTTCCATCCCGGAAATTCACCGTCAGCCCCGTCACCGTAACCTTCATCCCCGTCCAACACCCCGTCCGCTCGCTATAATCCAACTTCTGCGTCACATTCTCCCCCGTGACCTTCTCCTCGTCATACCCGCCCAACACCAATGCCCCGTCCATATCATTATCCCCGGCCCCATTGGCAGTCCACATCCGGCCCCAGAAAATCGACCACGCCCGCGACGGGATTTGTTTTGCCTCGACCAGCGCGTTGAGATACGTCGAGTTCGCCCCCAACCCGAGCGCGTGCAGGATGGTATATCCATGATCCCACTGGAGACGCGGTAACCCGACGGGGAATTTCGGTATAACCTTCGCGGGGGCTGTGACGAAGCGGTCTGTGCCGCCGACGGAGGTCGATAGTAACTTGGGCACGCCGAGTTCGACGCCCCGGACGGCACCGAGTTCTTGCCCAGCGCCCCCTGCGGCGGTCAGGTCGGTCGCTTTGTTGAAGCTGGAGGAGGAGGCGTCGGAGAAGAGATGGCCGCGGCGCACGTCGCAGATGGTGTCGCTGTAGATGACGGTTGAGTCGCAGAGGCTGTCCTCGGTCGAGTAGATGTAGGTGTTGTTGAGGTCCCTGGCAATTATTATTAAATAATTATCCAATTAAATAGTCAATTGGTATTTAGGTAAGGACACTTACGCCCACGGCAACACAACAATATCCTGCCCCGGCGTACCGATGCTCGCGCGCACTCCCCGCATCCACGACCCCGGAATCGCCGGGTTGACGATGGTGTCGGCGATGGGCAGCGCCAGCGGAGCCGGTGCATTATCATCACAGGCTGCTCCCAGCGCGCCCACGGCCCAAACGGCCGGAAACAAAACTCGCAACATTGGGGTCGACCATGTGCGGATAAACACAATTAAGGATGGCCGAATTATGGCGTTAGAAATACAAACACCGAGTCACCGACGGGAGAACACACAGTCGGTTGCTCGAGGAATCACCACCAAGGAGGGGGAAAAAGAGAGAAAGAGGGGAGAAAGGACTCCCGACTGCCTGCGTTGTGCCAACTCAGGTCCGATCTGCGCCCTCTCTCAATCAACTTTCTCCGACCTCTCAAATCAGAGGCAAAGGCAAAGCAAGGCTCGGGGCCGAAACACCCGCAAAACCCATTGCCCCTGACAGGATGACACGGGCGCGGATCGCGAATCCTTCGGACCCGAGTCCGCTCCATGGTGGTTGGCCACTCACAGTGGGAGAATGTGTAGACTGCCAAGACGCGACGTGACGCTGTAATTTCAACTCGGTTACGACACGTGGAGAAGGGTTCGCGATAAGGATTATGATCAACCAGGTGAGCTCAAGGTGAGTTACTCATCAATTCAACTCGAGTCAAATCGCGAACCTGAGTTCGTAAACTAGGCAGTTAGCAATAATTAGTCCTCCTCAGCATCATCATCAGAATCAGCTTCAGCAACCTCCTCCAAAACATTCAAATCCACCCCCAACACCTCACCCACCTCCTTAACCCTCCCACCATGCCTCTCCCCAACCTCCCGCAAAAACAACTCCCTCTTCTCCAATCTAATCTCCCCCGCAACCCCCTCCACCTCTGCCCCATACTTCGGATGCGTACAGATAAACAACAAATCCACATAATCCCCCGGTTTCTCGCGTCCGTATGACTGGAACTTGGCTTTGACCAGGGGTGCAACCCTCAAAAAGCGGACACCGGGGGCGGATTTGTCTTTTGTTAGATGGAAGACTTCAGTGGCCGAGTCGAGATCGAGCGGCATGCCGTGGCCTTCGCTTTTTTGCCATTTGAGGTCGATTTGGACTTGTTGCTTGTCGACGCGGACAAAGGTGCGGGCTACTCCGCCAACCCAGGCCATGCGGCTTCTGGGGCGGGTGATTCTGTATAATTGTTAGTAGTAGTAGATGAATACGGGTAAGCAGTATGGATGAGGATGTATGAAAGTAAAGTGATGAATAGGGGATAGTGATGGGCATAGTGAAGAGTAAGCGTGATGTGAGAGTGAGAATGAAAATGAAAAGCCGAGAAACCCAACGTGATATGAGAATGAAGATGAAAGACGAAAACGTTGAAAGACGAGAAAGGGTAAAAAAAAAAAACACACCTCTCCTCTCCCTCCAACAACTCCAGCGTCTTCTCCAAACTCTGCTCCCCCGTCACCGCCAAATCCACATCATCCGTCGTCCGGCCCGTCCCGCGAAAATAAAAGTTCATGCCCCCCATCACCCCATACGGCAGGCCGGCCCGGTTGAAAATGCCCGCCACAATCTGCAGCGCCGCCACTTGTGAGGATACATCTGCTTGTGTGGCTTCTTCTTCTAGCTCGTCTAGGTCTGCCGGGGGGTAGTAGTGGCAGGTCATGTTCTTCCCTAGCTTCTCGGAATTGAATCCGGATCGGATCGGACCGGAGAGACGGCGCTCGGGAATCGGAGATGTGGAGTACGGGGATATGGGGATTGGTGAGTAAGCTGGTTAATTATCGTATTTTGTAATCGTATTCTGTCATAGAACTCTCGAATCTGAGTCCGAGGAAGGACACGTGGGCGATGGTGGGTGTTTTGATGCGACGTGATTGGTGTATTGGATGCGACGCGTTGTTTAGAGCAGGTTCCTGCAACCTGCGATAATTACCTAGACCGGCGGTTGGAATTACCGGAATAGAAGAATAGAGTGAGTGAGAAGTAAGTGACCAAAGGTGATCAGTGGGTGGTTCTACGTTGTCTTTGTTCCCGACTTGATTTGGCTCGCCCGCTCAGAAACACGGAGTTGAGAAATGAGGATGCAATGAACGCGGCACCAATGTTTGAAAGTGAGCGTGGCCGAGCCGTTGGCCGGTCTTACAGTTGGCCGTCATGGTCGGCCTTGGTCTACTAGGTATCTTCGTCTTACACCTCTTTCTCTCAACCTCACCAGTCGTTCATGATCGAAGGCTCTGCATGCTGCTGCACTGATTTCCCGATATCATACCCCGACTTTCTGTCCCACCACCTGCTTGTGTGATTTTTCGGCGATTTGGCAAATTCAAACAAACCCTGGCTCGCCTGGTTCAAAAATGCCAAGACTGCGATCGTGTTTAGCGCCCGGCGGGCCGTTGCGCTAAAATGTTAAAGTCCTCCGGAAAAAATCCTCCCAACACTTTCCCCTTCGAGCCCCCCTCGTTCCATCTTCCCTTCCTACATACTGTGTAAGTTCCTTCCGCAACTCCCGGTGCAGCCGGCGCTGACTGTTTCCCCTTCTGAGCAAGAAACACATTCGCCCCGGAAATTCAAGAATCAAGGCCCCAGGCTCCACCAACATCTGACAGGACCCACCGGCCGTCAGCAGGATCTGCGCGGGGGAGCACAGATTCCGCTGCGTTGCACTGTGCACATTGAAATGCACGCTAAAAACTGCACCACTGAACAGTTTCTGAACTGCATGCTGCAGGCGGCCATCTCATCCATCCAGCAGCAGCCCCTGCGTTCGAGATCGCTGCAGGTCGCTCGCTGAATGGCCGCGTCAAGACCGGGGGGGCAAGAGGGTGCTTGGCCCCAGTTGCAAGAGGCGACTTGGCAGGGCTCGGCGGGGATAACGTTATTTCAACACCCAAGCCGGTGCTTTGGGTGACTCCTCCCCCCGTGTCCTTGGCCCTTTCGACCTACCTATGCAGGTCAGATCGTGATTCTACGACGCAACGACATTTCCGAGGGGACACCGGAACAAGAGCCGCGATCCAGCGGTGAAGGGTGAGGCGGAGCTTTTCGTACGCTGGGCCTACCAGAGGTGCAGGATTGCACTCTACCTGCGGCTGTCGTCATCCTTCTCATCATGGCCGGTTTCAATTTGCCCTGGTGTTTGATTTTTAAGTCTTGAAAGTTGTAATTACTCACCCCCGCACATGATCGAAACCACAACACACCGGTCTGTCTACAGTTTGTCTTGCCATGAATCATATTATTACCGGGTGACTGAGACTCTCTCTCTCATCAGCAGAGCTGCAGATGTCGGTCAAGTCACGGGCAAGAAACGAAAAACTCCCCACGCCACCGTCAGCTAGGCGCTTGCGGCAGAATATCTCGGCCCTTCCTGACGTCGTATTGTGCCCACATGTCTGGATGCCACCATCGGGGCATCGGATCTCGGTTCTGCCTTGCAACAGGGTTCCCGATCCTGCTGAGCACACGAAGTGCTTGTTTCGGCAATGCGAGTGTTTGTGGCGTTCTAACGTTCTCGGGGGCGTTGCGTGGAGAAGAAAAGGACGGGGTTCGATTTGACGGGAGAAGGTCACGGAAGTATTCCTAGGGCCCGTCCGGAATCCTATTTCCCTTTACACTAGTGTCTATTCGTGCTCGTGAACCCCGGTGTCACCACACGGGCCGTTCTTGGTTCTCACCCCGTCGCCTTGGCCACGCAGCCTTACGGCGCAGAGTGACTGGTTCGGAGACTAGCGAGCTGTCGTGCCAATCCGCTTGTTCATGCACCACATGCACCGTCTGCGGCGCCATTGCAAACTACCACCCTCCCGAGCAACCCTCGCAGCAGTGGCGGTCCTTGCGGGCTTGGGACTCGCCTAACAAGTTCTTAGGCCCGATGGACCGTAGCCTGTGAGAAGCAGTCTATCCACCTTCCCGTTCGGGCTCCGGCCGTGTCTGGGGCAGAGCCTCCTGTCCTGTGTACGGGGTACTGACTGAGGAGGTGAGGACGGTGTGCTGGACGGACTCTCGAGTTGGACCGTTTAAGCAAGGGCATCAACACCTTCTCCTCTTGCTACCGATTGCCTACTATCTACTACCTGTCTACTACCTCTCCACTACCTGCCAGCTACTACCTCCTGTCTACCACCTACTGCGTACTACCTGTCACCTGTGTGCATACCTCTAACCCACTACAACCCACAACCCGATAACCGTGACATTCGTTGGTGACACAGCACGATGGCCATGCATACGGCCAACACCAACCTTGCCTACGGCGGGTATGCACGGCTCCCGGATCTCTCAGCGGTCGGCGGCATGGCGGGCGAAGCGACGCGGATCCTACTCCAAGACGTCGAGAAGCGAGAGCGCAAGCGACAGCAAAACCGCATTGCCCAGAGGAATTATCGTACGTACTTTCCAATTTATTGGGCAGGATGTTCTCCCTCCGAGCCCACTGGGTAGCGATGTTCACTGAGCGAGCACCTAGAAAGATGGGAAAAGCTAATAATAAAACAGGCCGCAACCAGAAACAACGAATCCAAGCGCTCGAAGCAGCCCTGGGCCAGCTCGAGCCCCTCGATCCGGCCTGCACGCTCGCTTCGCCGGCTACATCTAGCACCGACACCTTTGAGCTTCCGTCCACAAGTCCGCCCACAGCGTCCACCATGACCCTACAGCCATCAAATCCAACCACCTCGCCCTGTGACGACCATGCTCTCTGGTCCCTCGACAATGCCTGGAAGCCTCAACCGCAACCACAGCTCCAACAACAACCTCAAGCTCAACAACACCCCCAACCCATCACTCCCTTAACCCCAACACCCACAACCACCGACATGCTCCCAACAACAACACCCCCACCACCATCATCACAACCACAAACGCTCACAACCTCCGCTACAACAGGAACAACATCCCCCACAGGACCACCACCCATAGCCGGAGAAACTCCCCGCAGCCCTCTCCAACTAGCCCTTCTACACAACCACACCCCCATAATCCGCCTTCTCCTCGATCGCGGCGCGGACCCATCCAAACCGGACCTTCACCCGTCCAGCCAAGGGTCCGCACCACTCCACATCGCAGCGGAACGGGGATCGGAGAGCTTGACGGCGCTGTTGTTGGAAAAGGGGGCTGATGTTGAAGGCCGAGATGGACGAGGGAGGACGGCGCTTATGAGGGCCGTGATGGGACCTTCGTTATCTATTTCTAACGACGAGGGGAGGTGTCCGTGTGGGGGGTATAGAGGTAACAATGATGACACAGATGGGAGTAGGGAAGAGAACAGAGAAGGCGTGGTGCGGTTGTTGCTGGAGGCGTCGGCGGATGTGAATGCGAGGGATGCACGGGGGAAGATGGCGCTGCATTGGGCGGTGGAGAGCGGGTTGGAGGGTCTGGTGGTGTTGTTGTTGCAGTATGGGGCGGATGTTGATGCATGATATTAATTGATACAGGTCATTTTGTTTGCATAATTAGGGGTTAATTAGTGTATGAGGACACACATAGTAAGGGCACAGGTTAAAACACCCCCCTCTAAATAAGGCGCAGAGTTGTGTGATAGATAAACCTGTGCTTCTTAAAAGCAGTGAGTTGGATTAAAATAAAGATTAGAAGTCAAATTATCTAATTATTTCCTTGTTGACATCTTTACGTGAACTTTGACGTGTTTCTCACACTCCTTTATGCTATATCACAATTGAGTCGCATAATAGACACGCTTACCCTCCTTTTAAAGCAGCGAGTCCAATTAAACAAACTAAAATTCTAAGTCCAATTGTTTATTACCGTGTTAACATCTGACCGAACCCTAACCCTGACGTACTTTTCACCTCCTCCCCTGACATTTAGTGTAAGTACCCCTGACTGTGTACTCTAACCCCAACCCTGACTACCCCTGAATTACAGATTCTGCATCTTGACCAAATCCCAATACACCCCCCTCTTCGCCATCAACGCCTCATGTCTCCCCGACTCCACAATCCTCCCCGCATCCAACACATGAATCACATCAGCCGCCCGGATCGAGCTCAACCGATGGGCCACAGCCACCGTCGTCCGTCCGTGGGCGGCTCCGTCCAGCGCTTCTTGTACCAGACGCTCCGACTCTGGGTCTAGTGCGGACGTGGCCTCGTCGAGGAGCAGGATCTGTGGTTGCCGGATGAGCGCGCGGGCGATGGCTAGACGTTGGCGTTGGCCACCGCTGACGAGCGTGCCGCGCGCGCCGAGGAGTGTGTTGAGGCCGTCCCTGAATGAGTCCGTCAGTCGGTTTACAAACGATAAAGGGATTTTGGAGAGAGAGAGAGAGGAGAAACTTACGGCAAAGAAACCACAAACTCATGAATATTCGCCTGCTTGCACGCCTCAACAATCGCCTCCTCCGTCACAGCAGCAACATCACCCCCAGCACCCAACGCAACATTCTCCCTAATCGTCCCCGAATACAGCGCAGCCCCCTGGCTGACAAGCGACGCCTTCTGCCGGTAAGCCTGCACATCCACTCCCGGAAGCGGCACACCGTCCGCTCGCACCTCGCCCTTGTCCGGATCATAAAACCGCTCGAGCAGCGCCAGAATGGTGCTCTTGCCGCATCCGCTGGGTCCGACAAGGGCGACATACTGACCCTTGGCGATGTCCAACCCGAAATCCTGCAGCACGCGGTGGTTCGGCCGGGAGGGGTAGCGGAAGTCGATGTGATCCAGTTCAAGGTGGACACCGTCCGCGGCCGCTTTTTCGTCGACCGTCGTAACAGCACCACTGCTGCTATCTGTGTCGCTGTTCACCATCTTGGCCTTCCCCGCCAACAGCCCCTCCAGTTCCCGACTAGCATGCATCGCCTTACTCGCATCAGGCGCATACGAGAAGATCGACCCGGCCGTCTGCGCCCCCGAGATGAGCGCCACAAAACAGATATAAAACTGAAACACATTGTACTCCCCCGTCGACACCAGCTGGCCGCCATACCAAAACGCCAGCGCAGCACACAGGAACACCACCGACTGCGACGCTGCGTACAGCGCTGACGCTAAGAGCATCGACCGCAGGGACGCCGCGGCGCGTTGGGAGAGGATTTCATCGTATTGGGTTAGGGCGTACTCTTCCATACCTAGCGCGGCCACGGTGCGCACGAGCCGGACGGTCTCGCTTGCGTAGGCGGCTGCGTCCTGACCGCTGGCTTTGACTTGGCCGTCGAAGACAGCCAGCATGCGCAGGCGCAGCCAGCCACAGGCGACGACGATGGGGATAGTGGCGGTGCAGACCAGGGCGAGTTTCCAGCCGATGGCGAGGGAGATGATGATGCCCGTGACGATGGTAGAGAGGAAGGTTAGCACGCTGCCGATGACGGGCCCGCTGAGGCTGGCGAGTTGCTCGGTGCTGCCTGTCACGGTGTCCAGCAGGGCTCCCGTGGCGTGTTCCTTGCGATCGAAGAAGGCGATGTCCTGAGATAGGATGGCTGAAAGAGTCCATTGTTTTGCTCGGCGTGAGAGGGCCTCGGTGGAGCGGGCAAAGGCTAGGCCCACGGCGGTCCAAGTGATGAAGGCTACGCCGGCCATCATGACGTACAGACCGGCCCAGAGGTTGACGCTTTCTCGGAGAGGGCCGGGTTCGAGAGCGAGGCTGTCGAGCAGCTTGGCGAAGAAGATGGATTGCCTGGCTTTTGTTAGCTCCCCGAGAATTCCCAGAGTTTAACAAGATAACGGAGTCACTTACACGGGAATGCCAAACCCAGCAATGATGGCGCTGACAGTCCCCAAAGCCAGCAGCCCCCTTTCCTGCGCGTTCACACGGTAGATAAACCGGAGTGTGCTCCACAAACCCAGCTTCGGCTTTGCTTCTGCGTTGTCCGTCCCAGCTGTTTCTTCCACAGCTGCTTCATGCACGCTCTGGCTCTGGCTTTTCTCATCCACTGCCGTAGACACATCCTTAGGACCAACCTCCAGCCCCTCATCCTCTCCCAACGACCCTCCCAAACCATTATCCACCTGCTGATTCCTCACCATCCCCGCATACACCCCCTCTTTCTCCATCAACTCCCCATGCGTGCCCACCTCCACCACCCGTCCGCTCTCCATAACCACAATCTGGTCCGCATCCCGTACCGTCGACAACCGATGCGCAATTACAATCGTTGTGCGGTCCTTGGCCGCCGCGTCGAGTGCAGCCTGCACCACAGCTTCGGATTTGGAGTCCAGTGCCGACGTGGCTTCGTCCAACAACAAAATAGACGGTTGTCGGATCAGGGCCCGGGCGAGTGCAATGCGCTGGCGCTGGCCGCCCGAGAGCTGTAGGCCGGCTTGGCCAACGTTGGTTTCGTAGCCTTGGGCCAGGTGCGTGATGAAGTCGTGCGCGTTGGCGTCTTGGGCGGCTGTGATCACCGCTTGGCGGACGGCGTCGTCGTCGTTTTGAGTCTGGTCATGAGTACCGAGGAGGCCGTAGCGGATGTTCTCGAAGATGGTGGTGTCGAAGAGGGCCACGTCTTGGTCGACGAGGGCCATGTGGCTGCGCAGACTGCCGAGATGTAACGACTGCAGGTTGCGCCCGTCGAGTTCTACTGTCTGTCAGCATATTGTTTTCTTCCTCATTTTGGTTTGTCAAGCTTCACATACCGATGACACCCCCCGTAGGCTCATAATACCGCTCCAACAAACTGACAATACTGCTTTTCCCGCTCCCCGACGGCCCAACAATCGCCGTCGTCTTGCCCGCCGGACACCGGATATTGACCCGGTCTAACACCGCCACATCCTCCCGCGACGGATACACCAAGTCAACATCCCGAAACACAATATCCCCCGTCCCGGCCCCCTTCAACAGCCGTTCCCCGTCCTCCGAGAACGGATCCTGCGCCGACCGGCGGTTGATAGTCCCCAGAATCTTGCTCGACCCAGCAATCGTCGACGTCAGCGCCTGGAACGACGGCGCAATCCGGATAATCGCAAACGCACTGATAATAATCGCCAGCGTGGTCGTCGCGATAGCCGACACCGACGTCTGGCCGCGTACCAAAAAGATCGACCCGGCCCAGAACGACAGCGCATACACCAGACACGGCATGGCATTCGACCACGCGATCATATACGCCACGCTATCCCGCGATTTCACATCCTCCCTCCCCGCCGTCTGCAGGAAACCATGATACTTCTCGACCAAAAACCCCTGAATCCCAAACGCCGTCACCTCCCTCACCGACCCAATACTCTCCTCCGCCAAACCCGCCGCCTGCGCCCGCGGCCCCATCGCCGCTTTATGATGCTTCACCGCATACCGCCCGCACACCATCACCACAGCCAACATCACCACAAACGTCGGACTCAACACCAACGCCGTCCGCCACGACACCACATACATGATCACAAACGCCGACGCAAAATTCGCCAGCGCCGTCACCGCCACGGAAATCTTGCTGGTGATCGCCTCCTGGATGGTGCCCATGTCGGACATGATGCTGAGGGTGATCTCGCCAGTGCCCGAGCGGCCGTCGAAGAAGGCCATGTTCTGGCGGAGGACGGCGCGCAGGTAGGCGCGCCGCAGGGCGCGGGCGATGCGCTCGCCGACATAATAGAAGCCGACGGTGGCAATGTAGATGAAGATGAAGATGCCGATGGCGCAGTAGACGTAGTAGAGGGTGAATTGGGCGATGGTAGTGCGCAGGTCGGAACCGGGTGTTGTGCCGGCTGCGAAGCTGTTGAAGGCGTTGATGAGTTGGCCGTAGACGACCTGTTTGAGTTAGGTGAGTTAGGTGAGTTAAGATGATTGAGGGTTGAGTGAGGTTGAGTGAGGGTGAGTGAGAGAGTGAGAAGGGGGAGTGAGTAACATACCGTCAACAGAGGGTTGAGAGCCCCCGCAATGACAGCCAAAGCCGTGCTCAACAGCAAGATCAACTGGTCACTGGAAGTGGCATACGAAAACAAGCTCCGGCTGCCCTTCTTCGCCTCGGCCCCGGTGCTCGGCAAGCCATCTCGCTGTCTCCTCAAGATCTCGGCCGCATTTACGCTTCCACTTCCAGTTCCGCTCGCGCTTCCGTTTCCGCTTGCGCTTGCATTTACGCTTGCGTTTACGCTTGGCTTTTCCATAGCGGCGGCCGGGGATAACGGGAAGAGAGAAGAGAAGGGAAATGCAACACCATCGGGAAGACGTGATCAAGGTCGGAACGAATTGGACGTCGGGGGACCGGCAATTCACGGCCAAGGGGGGGCTTTCGTCTCACTGTTACGCACCTGCAGCGGGCATGGCCTGCAGGCATTGCAGCTGAGGGCAGGAGGGGGAAATTGCAGCGTGCACCGTACGAATCCTACCGGACAGGCCTCAGGGACTGTGAGACTGCAAGGGGTCTCATCTGACGGGAGTTTTGCTGAGTTCTAGGAATAAGCCGATAACTATGGATCCGTGTGCACATGTATGTACAGTACCCAGAGTCGCACTGGTCAATTACTGACTCAAATCCTGACATCAAGTCATACCCTGCAGCGCTAGCGAGATGCGAGATGCGAGCCGTGGTGGGTGTCCTGATGCGGGGGAAGCCCATTGGGAGGGAACTGAAAGTTGGTTCAGTCTCCGAACTCGCGATGTCCTACAGCAGGCAGTGCGTACTGTAGCGGTCGAGATGGGCCGTGAAACTCGAGCGTGCATGGCAATGTGGTTACAAAAGGGTGTTTGACCCCGTTGATGGCGATTGGGTGTCTGGGAAATATTGGTAAAATCTGGGAACCGAAGGAAAATGGCTGCAACAAAACCGAGAACGCTCTACGACAAGCTGTTTGAGGAGCACGTCGCGGCGGAGCAGGACAATGGCGCCGTCCTGTTGTATATCGGTCTGTCAATATTCGCGTCCAACACGAGAAACTAGAAACCCGCAAGTATTGACTCGACGTTTAGACCGACATCTCGTCCATGAAGTTTCATCTCCGGTGTGTTGAATTTTGGAAATTCAGAGACACGATGTGGTGGGCTAATCGCCTGTAGCAAGCATTTGCGGGGCTCAAAGCACAGGACCGCCCCGTGCGGCGCCCCGAACTGACCCTAGCCACCTGTGACCATGTAAGTTCAAGGCTCAACCCCCTAAAACAAACCGCTAAACTCAGGGCCTGGCGGTAACAATCTAATCCCACCTCAGAACGTCCCCACAACCCCGCGCCCGCGGGTCATGAAAGTCGCCCAAGCCAAACTCCAAGTCGAAACCCTCGCCCGCAACGTCAAGATCCACAACATCCCGTACCTGGGCCTCAACTCGACCTCCCAGGGAATCGTGCACGTTATCGGCCCGGAACTCGGGTTCACGCTGCCCGGGACGACGGTGGTCTGTGGTGACAGCCACACGTCGACGCACGGCGCGTTCGGGTGTCTGGCGTTTGGTATTGGCACGAGCGAGGTTGAACATGTGTTGGCCACGCAGACGGTGGTTACGACGCGATGGAAGAGTATGCGGGTGTGGGTGACGGGGGAATTGGCACATGGAGTTGGGTCGAAGGATTTGATGTTGTATATTATTGGGCAAATTGGTGGGCTTCCTTCATTTTCACGTTTTCTCGTTTTGTTGTTTCTGCTTGATGGCCGAGGGATGTGATGCTAATATTCAACAGGCACGGCTGCCGGGACGGGGGCTGCGATCGAGTTTGCGGGCCCGACCATTGAGTCTCTCACCATGGAGGCCCGCATGTCCTTGTGCAACATGGTTGGTGTTCCATCTTGGAATCGTGAGATCTCAGAAACAACAAAAACTAACAAATATCAGGCCATCGAAGCCGGTGCTCGTGCCGGGCTGATCGCCCCCGACGAGACCACATTCGCCTACCTCCAGGGCCGCCCGTTGGTCCCCGAAAACGAAGGCTGGGAGCAGGCTACAGCATACTGGCGCACGCTCCAGTCCGACCCTGACGCCGTGTTCGATCGACAGTGGAACATCGACGCCACCAATGTAGCCCCCATCGTGTCCTGGGGAACCTCCCCCGAGCAGGTCACCCCCATCACCGGCATCGTTCCCAGCCCGGAGGACTTCCAGGACCCGTCCAAGGCCGACAGCTGCCGCCAGGCCCTGAAATACATGGGTCTCGAGCCGGGCACCAAGATGACCGACATCACCATCGACAAGATCTTCATCGGCTCGTGCACCAACTCGCGGCTGTCTGACCTGCGCGCCGCAGCGAGCATCCTCCTGGGCCGGCACATCGCCCCCACCATCAAGGCCGCCTACGTCGTGCCGGGATCTGGCGTGGTCAAGAAACAGGCCGAGGCTGAAGGGCTCGATAAGATCTTTACGGCGGCCGGATTTGAGTGGCGCGAGGCCGGATGCAGCATGTGTGTGGGCCTCAACGAGGACCAATTGGACGCATACGAGCGGTCGGCGAGCACGAGTAACCGCAACTTTGAGAACCGGCAGGGCACTGCGGGACGGACACATTTGATGTCGCCTGTTATGGCGGCCGCTGCGGCCATCGATGGAAGACTTAGTGATGCGCGCAAGTACCTTGGTGGTGCTGCCGTAGCCCCTGAGACGGGGATACTACAGGAACTACCGACCTACCCTCAAAACGTCGAGCCAGAAGACACAAACACCAGCGAGCAACAAGGTACTGCAGACAACACCAACGACGACGACGACACCATCGCAGCAGGCCCCTTCACATCCGTCTCCGGCCTCGTAGCCCCACTCGACCGCGCCAACGTCGACACTGACTGCATTCTCCCCAAGCAATTTTGCACCACTATCGTGCGCCGCGGTCTCCGCGACGGCCTCTTCCACAACCTCCGTTGGCGGCCCGACGGCAGCGTCGACGACACCTTTGTACTCAACCGTGCACCCTACGCCCCCAACCCTGGTCAAGACGTCGGCCGCGCCAGCATTTTGTTATGTACCGGCCCCAACTTTGGCTGTGGCAGTTCCCGTGAGCACGCCGTGTGGGCGCTGCTGGACTACGGCATCCGCGTGGTGCTGGCGACCTCCTTCGGGGATATCTTCTACGGCAACTCCTTCAAAAACGGCCTGTTACCCGCTCTCGTATCCGCGGAGGACATCCCCTTGCTGCAAGCGGAAGCCGAAGCAGGACACGAACTGGAAGTGGTGCTCGCCACGCAGCAAATCCGACGGGTCGCGACGGGGGAGGAAATCGCCCGGTTTGAGGTAGACAAAGGGCTCAAGGAGATGCTGCTCGCTGGGGTGGACGAGATTGGACTGAGCCTGCGGCGTGCAGAGGATATTGCGCGTTACGAGGCCGCTAGGGGGGAAGCTAGGCCGTGGCTGACGGCGGCTGTTCAGACCGGATGGGACCGGCTTAAGTTGCGGAGTGGCCGGATTACGCGCCCGTCACGGGTAGCAGCAGCGGGGAAGGGGAAGTTGGGGGGTGGTGTGAGTGGGAGTGGGAGTGGGGATGGGTTGGCGTGGTAGTGACTCGGTAGGAGTAGGAGGGCACAGTAAAGAAAGCCTCCCACGTCAGATTCTTCTCTTCTTCTTCAGTACGAACTCGAGTACCTACACAGCATGAGTGAATGACTGCGCTTGACTGATGTCTGCCGTGACAGTCGTGTGGCTCAGTGGCTGAACGCCGGCGGAACGGGCCGATAAGAACTTTACCACAGACGTGCTAGCAAAATCCGGGGGGCAAGCCTCTCAGCCATGAATGCCACAACACACAATCCGATGCCTCCGCCCCCCTGTCCTGTCATCGGCAAAACTTGAACGGCTGAAAGATCGGTGTCCAAATCGGGCAGAAAAACCGTTGACTTGGACGATGGGATAGGTGCGCGCTGGCGCCCGAGACAAACAACAAAAGTGTCCGATTCCTTCTGGAACAACAGTCAAAGCCAAGTCGTTAGTTAGTTTAAGCCAAGCCGTGGCGCTAACAAAAAATAGCTGACAAACAGCAGCGTTCGGATGACGACAGTAATCCGGACAATGAGGCGAGTGGACGGGTGTTTGCTGCGAATGGAACCTGGTTGGTTGGTCCTCGGAGACTCCGGCTTCGTTTTGGGCTTTGGCCACTGATGAACCCGGAGTCCCGCCTGTGATCATCAACAGGACGCAATTCGTAATTCGGGGTTTACTGATCAGTGATGAGCACTGTAGCACTGTGGCGCTGTGCTAACTATAGCAGGCAGAACTCTTGGAAGTGTGAGAAACCCCAGGGAAGAAGGGAAAAAAAAGAGGAGAAACACCGCAGAGATATCCGGCTGGGCATCGCGACGAATGGTCCGCGCCGCAGTTGCTGATGGGTCTCATCGGGAAAGCTGAGCAAACGGGTGATGACTTCCGATGGCAAAGCCCCTGAAACGGGGCTCTCGCACCGCAGTTCAGCCCTCTCGCCCTGTGTGCCATGCTGCCATGCTGCAAGATAATTACATGGGCCCTGGTATCCATCGCCTGTTCGTTCCGATGTTAGTGGGTCGAGACGTCCAGGGGATAATAGTTAACGAGAGGGGATCGGAGAAAAAAAAAACTGGTCGACAAGTTCTGTGCAAGCAACCCTTTTTATGATACTTCGACCTTGAAGGACGGCAGAGATCATGACGACGGAAAAGTCAGCCCATGGCCTGGAGGCCCAGGACCAGGGCGCCGCGGCCCTGGTAGTATCGCTGTCGTCGAGCCCACATGAATCCAACGAGTCCCTAAACGCAAAACCGCCTCCGCCCAAGGACAGGGGGCGAGATGCGTACATGTTTTTAGCTTCCTGCTGCGTGCTGGAAGCGGTAGTTTGGGGTGCGTATCCCGTATTCCCGTTGACCTCGCATGAGAATAAACGTCCAAACCCGCTAACCAATACGCCCTGTGTCAGGCCTCCCGTTCACCTACGGCGTATTCAACGACTACTACAGCACCCATGGACCGTTCGACGGGTCCTCCAACCTCGCCATCGTCGGCACATGCTCCCTCGGGATGCTGTACCTCGACCTGCCCATCGTCTTCGCCGTCGTCCAGGCCTACAAGCGGTACATCCGTGCAGCATGCGCCCTCGGCATCTTCATCATGGGCATCTCCCTGGCCGCCAGCTCGTTCGCGACCAACGTGACCCACCTCATCATCACGCAGGGAATCCTCTACGGCCTGGGCGGCAGCATCTCCTACTCAACCTGCCTGATCCTGCTGTCGGACTGGTACGACAAGCGCAAAGGCATCGCTTTCGGCATCATGTTAGGTGGGACCGGCGTGGGCGGAACCATCCTCCCCATCGTAACAGAACGCCTGCTGCAGTCCTATGACTTCCGCACCACGCTGCGCGCCCTAGCCATCGCCATCGTCGTGCTCTCCAGCGCGTTCGTCTACTACATGAAGCCCCGCGTGGCCCCGCCCGCGAACCCCCCGCCCATCCGCAGCCAGGTACGCGTGCGGTTCATGAAGACGGGAGCCTTCGTCGCGTTGCAACTGGCCAATACCCTCCAGGGCCTGGGTTTTTTTCTACCCTCGCTGTATCTGCCCATGTACGCGCGGTCGATCGGCGCGTCGCAGAGTGTCGGGGCGTTGACCGTCGTGGCGTATAACATTGCCTCGGTGCTGGGGTGCGTGCTGATGGGAATCGTCATCGACCGGTGGCATGTCACAACGTGCTGTCTGGCGTGCGCCGTCGGGTCGAGCATCAGCATCTTTTTGCTGTGGGGCTTCTCCAACACGCTGCCGCCGGTGTTTATTTTTGCCGTGCTGTACGGTGTGTTTGCGGGCGCCTGGGTGGCGACGTGGTCGGGGATGGTGAAGGCGGTGCAGCGGTCTGAGACAACGGCGGATGCGAGCACCATCTTGGCGTGGATCTCGACCGGCCGGGGGCTCGGGAATGTCATCTCGGGCCCGCTGAGCGAGGCGCTGCTGCGCGAGGACCACTGGAAGGGTGTTCTTGCGTATGGCTATGGCAGTGGCTACGGTGTGCTGATTGTGTTTACGGGTATTACTGCTGCGTTGAGTGGCAGTTGTGTCCTAGGACGCCAGCTGGGCTACTTCAAATGATGGGGCTTAAATGGCGGAGGCTGTTTGTTTGCTCAGCTCAGGGGGATGTTTTGGCTGGGGGGCTGATTGGGCCTGTAAAAACGTTGTGATTTCATGAGTTTTTTTTTTTTTTTTTTTTTTTTTTTTTTTTTTTTTTTTTTTTTTTTTTT